>NW_010297235.1:0-31978 GCF_000700745.2 Antrostomus carolinensis | reverse complement strand
GTGAGGATGAACACACCTTTTCTGATGTGGTTTTAAGTTAACATCTTTGCATCAGAAAGACTGACCAAACTGCAAGACTCCAAAATTCAAGTATTTCAGAAAGGAATTCTTCTGGTCTTCACTCAGATTTTATTTAAATAGCAGAAGAAAAAATTACCTTATTACAGCCAAACATTAGTGTGCATATGATTTTTAAATACAAAAATTAGTGTCCTTAGTTGTGTACAAAGCCCTGCCACTGTGGTTGCAAAACTACTAGAGGTAGCATGAGATTTACACACTTCTCTTCACTATCTTGAGACTAGCAATAGGTATAATTTGCTGTAGTCTAGTGTCTAAAGATAAATAAAATAATTTAAAAAATAAATGCATAAACATAGCCAGTGTCAAAAGTATCAAGGACATATTAAACAGTGTCCTCCTAGCTGTCCCTTTAGCCTTCTGTGTCATTATAAATGAACGCATTTAGTAAAAAAAAAAACAAAAAAAAAAACAATCAAAGCGTAAAGTGTAATTAATACAGAACTGTTATTTTTCCAGCACTGTTTATGTCTTTCTAAAGATTGTATCCAGAAATGGGACACATCATCATTTTGTATTTGCTGGTTTTCAGAAGTTTGAGATCAGCCACTTCAGGCTGGTTAAATGCCTCTGGGTAAGTCTGATGATATCTGAGCCCTTCAGTATCCTTTCCTTTAAATGTGTGCATAAACATATGTACCCGAGTGCACACACATTCCAGAATATTCTCCATTTGCAGAGCCCAGTCACACTACCATCTCCTGGTCGAGCTTGTCTCAACCACAGAGTGCAGCAGTTGCCTCTGCGTTCTCCCTTCTGCTCAGCTAATGCAGTCTGATTCCCCGATGGCGACCACATTCTGCCCGAAACCTACTGGCTGCAGTGTCAGGAACAGGATGCAGGAAATAAGATAACTCACTGATTCCACGTGTAGGTCTGGATTCCTACAGAAGAGAGGCTTATGCTCCCCCATTGTTTATCACCTCCTCCCTAAGGATTTCCGAAATGACCGACTTTACAATCTGAGAAAGAAGCAGATGTCTCAGGTACAACAGCCTTGCAGACTGCTTGCTTAAAAACAGGCAGCAAGACACAAAGGTTTGGAAAACATGCAATGGCACATCAGGAACACAGTTGTGTTATTTAACACTATAAAATCCACACCTGAGAGACCATGGGCCTATCTTCTATAAAGAGAAAAGGGACAGAGGCGAGAGTGCGATACAAGAGGAAGGATACAGTCCTCAGCACCTGGGTCAGCAGCCTTTGAAGCCTGGCTCCTGCCCTTCTCAGATTTCTGCCAAGGGAAGGAACAGTTCCAAGCAGGTATCACAGCAACACTGTGATGTCCAACCAGTGTCACTACAAAATGGTTATGCACCAGTAAGTCCTCTACCCCATTCTGATGAACCACATGGCTCTTTGATCTTACTGTGCCCTCCTCTTCCTAAGCAGAGATGATGCTATTAATACAGCCCAGTGAAAGCCTGTGCTTTCCCTCTCCTGTCAGCTGGCTCACTTCCCTCTCCCAGCTCCAGCGCACGAGCAAAACGAGGCTACTACATATCTGGGCTCCACAGGCATCTGTGCTTTCCTGCTGGACAGAACACGATGCAGTATGTGATGGATCCTTGGGTCCTCCAGGAACCTGGTGCTGCAGCCCCCACTATAAGAGAGTTCTGCAGAGGAATGTTCTAGCTCTTATCAAGGTCAGTGTCAGAGAGGGTCAGAAGAAAGTTACTTGACTGGCATCTTCCCCAAACTCCATTAATAGTTCATCCAATCAGTTTACAAGTATTCAGTGATACGACTATATCTTTTAATATGGACTTCACAAAAGATTCTGGTTGTATTTCTATCATTGGTCCACAGAAAACAACACACCCTTGTTACTATAGCAAAGACTGTTTGCAAACCCTCTTGCTGTACAGTTTTTGAGTACTGGGTCTGTCCTATCCAAGCTAAGCTCTTCTTTAACACAAATTTCAGTGTGGCTTCCCCAAAAGATGACTGAGTGTCACTGTACTAGCTGATGTTCATTCATGGCAAATGATTGACATCATGTGACAGTTACCACCAGAGTTACCATCCCAGAGATGTGCAGGTATAAGAACCTCCTAACTTTGTAGAATATACCTTGGTATGAGAAGGATCCAGAACAGTTGCTTATATTTAGGTCAGTAACATCATTCTGCATCTGAGCAATGGAGATCAACTTTAAAAAAACTCCTAAGAAAATACAGATTTTAGTACCTTCAGAATCAGCCTTTACACAGCAAATACTGTTCAAGCTTAAACACAGTATAAGTGGCATTACCCTGCAGTGAAATCCATCAAAGTGACTCCACTAGCCTCTGGCTCACAAGGGCAGAAAATTCAGAATAGCCAAACCTAGACAGCTGCAGAATATATGACCATATTTCAATAATGATAAAAAAGGTAGTAAGCAGGTTTTTTTGCTGACCTTTTCTTGCACTTCTAAGCAATTAATTCAATATGTTTAGCCTAATGTGCTCAAGGATACAAAACATAAGAAATTACTTTTCTTTTTACTAACACTTCAGGCTGAATTCTAAAGCCAACTCTGCCACCTCCTTGTGTTTTCCCACTGCAAAATGTGATCCCTGCTCTTACCATATTTGTAATGAAACAACTAAGAACCCTGCCAGATGAGGCACCTGAATCAACACTGACAAAAGGCCAACTCTGCATTAATTACAGCAAATTACTGGAATGAAGAATCAGGCCACAGAAAGGACCACATCCGAGTTCTGTGTAAAGCAACATATCTGTGTTGCAACGAACAGGTACCAGTACAAAGTAGGTATTTTGTAACTGCTGATACATATATCAGCAGAGAGAGTGAGAGAGAGAGCTACAGACACATATATGCACACATATATATACTGGCAAATACACAAACCCAGAAATGCTACTTCCACTAAGTTGTTCCGTAACAATGCATGAGCCAAGGTATAGAAGAAATATATATGGATTCTTTTTTTATATTTTTTATTTTTATTTTTTTTTTACTATCTGACAAAGAATCATCACAGCATTATTAAGTTTCACTACAAAACACATTAATTTCCCCCTGTCCAGCAAGACTCTTACTAGAATAAAGTTGTTTTTCTCATAATGATACATGCATATATTCTATAGCAATACACATACATTCTTATACCAGCAGTTACTTTCTGAACTTAACACAGTTAGCAAACAATAGTTGCTTCCATGTGATATGACCACTACTGCTTCCTTTGATAGCTATTTGGATTCCATCCACAAAAAGATCTTCGGTTCACTACCTCATATTCTGCACTTGTGCCTTAAAAATACGCACAATATAAGTAACCAAACAGACTAAATTTGTGTGGCCAATTATGATCTATTTACTGAGTCCAGAGGATGGCAGTCAACTACTCTAGGGTGGCAATGAGCTTAGGATGAGTGATCCTCAATCTCTTTGCACAGTGGACAAGCGATTACAAGTCCAGAGACCTCTGAAGTTCTCCTAACTGTTCACTCTCTCATCTCTTTTTTGACAAACTTGTATTAAATTGCATTTAAATTCAATCATGGTAGTTCTAATGATATAATAAATTAAAAACAAAAGGTTATGTCATACTGTTGGCAAAAAAAGAGATAATTCTACAAGGCAGATCCATCTCCACCCTCCATCTTTGTTCATAAGAGATATTAAGGATGAAGAGGTGCTCACACTTTATGAAGTCATGAAATATCCTAATATAAAAAAGCTAATCAAATCTTTGCTCCATACTGAATACCAAAAGTTTAGTTAACTTGGAGTGTTCTAAGAACACATTCTAATCAGTTCACTAGTAGTACAGTGGGTGAAACTACAAATATAATAAAATGCTTTATGAAATAACTATACTTTAAGTAAAATAAATTTGAAAATAAAATAATAAGCACAATTATCTAAAAAAAATAAAAGTATTCTAAACACTGAAATACATCCCCAAAACACATGTAACAGTACATTTCTTAAGCAAAACCTAGGAATTCAGATTCAAAAAATACCAAATTTCTGGAAGGGAGTCTTGTTGCACAGTACCAGGCCTTTCCATGAAAGGATATTTACATTATATAAGTGTTAATTCCTAGCAAACAGCCAAGTGACTTAGGGACAACCTCTGAAAATTCCTCATATCCTCTTGACCATACTGGTTAGTAGCCAAACTTTTATTTTCTCTAAAGCTGCACGACTGTTGCCATTTGAAGCAGAGTGCCAGTAATCTGAAGCCAACAGTTTCCCACCTCAACTGGTGTACATATCACCACACGTTTGAACTCCCTGTCCTTTGGTCTTGTGTCCCTGCGGAGATACCTGATCTGATTTGACAGATATCAAGTACATAACTGAAAGGATGCAAGTGGTCAAATGCACATTTAGTTCAAAACTTGAGGTGGACAGTGCTTCCCATTGCTCTTCTTTTTGACTCACACAATTTATTTATTTAGGTCTTTTCCAATCTAGACAATTCTGTGATTCTATACCACCCTTTTACCTAAGAAGGAAACACTCACCAATAGCACTGAAACTCTACTCTACATTAAGAAGCTATACTGAACTACAAAAAATACCAAAATGCTGAATATGATACGCCAGGAAGTCTCTCAACGGTTTTTCATTTTAGAGTAGGAAATTATCAATTCACTAAAATCAGAACTTCTGAAAGAATGAGGAGTCCTGTTCTATAAATCCATCTGATAAATGTTTAGTTAAGCAAATTGAAACAGCTCAAATGGAAGAGCCTGAAAAAACTCAAATATACTGATAAAGAGCAGTGAAATGGTAAAATATGATCTACCCAAATTCTACATTTGCATGAAACTCCCCTCAAAAAAACACCAAACAAAAAACCCAAACAAACAAAAAATCCCTCAAACAAACCCAACTTCTCCCCCCCCCCAAAAGAAAACCAAAAAACCCAAACCAAAACAAGCAAAAAAAAGGTTAGTTTTCAATCTTTTCAAACTAGGTATTATCTTCCAAATAATTCTTGCCAGGGGCTTGAGTCATTAAAAGTCATTTACGTTAGCTCCTATTTCAGCTCAGAATGAATGGCATGCCAAGAGACAGTGTCAGTTACTTTGCTTCTGCGGTTGCCCAAACCTGGGCTGCTGGAGGAGTATGGCATGGGAATGCAAACAGCCAAGTAAGTAATACAGTAGTATACCTTGCCTCAATCACAGTGGTTTCTCTAAACAGGAAGAACAGAGGGACAAAAGTGAATGTCAGGAAGTGTTCAAATTCACACTTGTTTTAGACATTAAGAAATAAGATTATCACAAGGAATCAAACTTCTACCAGCAGACTGGTACAGTGTAATTGTTAAGAGTAAATTCTCATAATCTTAGAATAAACCTGAAGTTCAAAGAAAGTCCTGGAGCTACTCACATTTCAGTCTTCTTTCTACTAAGTGTTCTAAGTCCATACTGTCTTTCCTTCTTTACAGTTCAGACATCTCTGAAGAGCCTGCACATTGCTAGATCTGCGAGGTGGGTTCTCAGCAAATACAGGTTAGAGCAACTCCTCTGAATTCAAGGAGCTACGTGGACTTTTACCAGTTGCTTGCTGAGCTCACAGGACAGGAGAGCACAGCAGAGGCCCCCAGCTGCAGACATAGAGAAGGAGCCTCTGGGCAGTGGCTTTTTCAACACAGTTGCTGGAGCTGCCCTGGCAGAGCACACCCAGGAGCGCCACACTCATGACGATGAGTTGGAAAGTTTATGGTGAGCTTGGGGAAGGGAAGAACTTCACCAGAGCTCTGAAAGAGCTCCCTGAAGTAAATTGCTTTTGATGAATACTGATAAAGCCCAATACTCAACTATAGGTAAGAACAACCTGAAGAAGCCTTACTGCAGCTAAGCCTCAGGTGACTAACGTATGTTCAAAGCACATGTAAGCACACTTTACCAGTCTGTGAGGTTATGCATATTCTTGAAGGGACTTGATTTAAATGTGCCAGAGTAGTCTGAACCTTCCAAGACTGAACACTGAAATTAAATGCAGCATTTCATTTTCTAAGGTCAAGTCACCCCATATGTCCTTTGAAGAAGATGCAAGTTTTTCTTTGAACAGTATTTAAAATTATTTATATATATATATGTGTGTGTGTGTACACACACAAAAAATGTATGTACACAAAAACTCTAAAAAATGTTTACAAGTTCCTCTATTAAAATTGTGTCATAATCCATGATAAATATACACAGGCCCAGCAGCATTCCCATCTTGACAGTACTCACAGAGTCACACACTACACTGGAAGCAATACTGCTGGTGTTTTGGTATTCCCAGGTTTACAACAAATGCTACCCCTTCTCTCCTTCCCCACCTTCCCATCCCCAAGGAAAACGTTGATTTCCTATGTTAACAACAGGTATTCCTGGAAACAACAACAAAAGCATTAAATAAATTAATCTATAATTACTTATTGTTTATACAGTCCTCCAATCTAATTGCTATTACACATTAAAATAAGTGGTTATTACAGTATTTACTGGACTTTGAACTGCACTTTTTTAGAGGAAACAACCCAAGAAACTAATTATTCTTTTTTGCTGAAACCCACACTACCCTGGTACATCAAAATTAATCATAACAGTAAAAGTACAGTCAATTAATGTAGACTGTGCAATGACAAAAATATGCAAGGGCACCTTAACCAGTCTCTCCTCCCACCCCCACACCAACAATCAGGAGACCATGACAGAGAACTTTTCTGCTTCTGCAGGTCAACAGCATATGAAGTATTGCCTGACATGCATGAACTGAGGCCCTTGTTTAGCCAAGCATGTAAGGGGCTTTTTAAAAAAATTACAGATTTCTTAACTTGGCAAGGGCAATCCTGATAAAGCAAGCTGCTTGACTAGCCAGGGAAATGAACACAACCTGTGGACAGCAAAGAGAGTAATTTTATCAACAGAATAAAAAGAAGGTACTTTGTTCATCTGTTGAGGAATATGAAAAAAAAAAAAATTATGTTTTGTTTTGAGGGTACTTTTCTCAAAGACAAGTAAGATCAGTTACACTGTATAGCACGGACACATACTCTAGAGCATTTCTCACCTCATCTGTTTTTGCGTATTCACTAGAGGTGATCTTTGGCATGCCACAATCCTTGAATTGATAAAATCTGTGGCACATTTGACAGACCTTTACTTTGCCTCTGTCCAGAATTTCTGTAAAGGAATATTTAACATAGCTTCGTAGGATAAAGTAACATATTATTTGTTCCATAGAATCTATTGTTCAAAAGCATCAAACTAAGCTCTCATTTGCAGTTACCAGCAATGCCCTACCTGTTGAAACTGTCAGGGTGCTAAAGGAGGCCATACCCACATTTCTTTGGCAAACATGGATGCCAGGTAAATGCACAGAAAAGCATGTTTTGTACGGGAACTTCAAAATCGCAGTAACTGCTAAATTTCTCTTCCCACTACTGTTAATTAGCAACATTACAATAGCACAAGCTCCTATACATTGCATGGAGGCACTATCAAAGAAATGGTGACAGTTAACAAGGGTTCCACACTAAGTAAGCCAAATTGTCAGTATCTCAATTTCCTCTAACCATCCTGTAAGCAGTAAGGACTGACAGACAATAAACTGGGCTGCCTAGAAATTTTCCAATCAAACAGGGGTTTTGCTGAGGTGGGTACAGTTACTTGACCATAACTGACACATTTCTCAAACATCTGCTAAACAAGACTTCTCCAAAACAGTAATCGAATTCCCTGTGAGCCACTTATGCTTCCCCAGAGAGCCCAAATCACAGCAAAACTGGGAATAAGTGAAGTTCAACTTATCAAAGCAGGAAGTTACTGTGGCTTGTGCAGTCACGGAAGAGTTGACCACAGCATTTATTGTCAAGTAAGGCCCTGTATCAGTTATGCCTTTCCTTCACTCTTCTAGAGCCACCCCAAGTAAAGGCAAAGGTAATTCCTGAACAGCTAGTCTATTTTAAGTGCCTCACTATTTTCATGCAGCCATGCATAAAGTTATCACCTTCATTCACAAAAAGGAGTTCTGTCAGTCATTCGTACAGATTTCCTACCGTAGACAAAACCATGCAGTCAGAACTGCTACAAATTCACATCTCCAACTTAGCCACACACCAAAATGTGTAGGGCTGGCTCTGCAGGCAGCAGATGTGGGCTCTGACTAGATTCTGTGGTTAACAGAGCTCTATCGCTGGCATCCATAGAACCAAGGATTTTGGCTGAAGAGAGCTGGCTCTATAGTTGCTCAATATTTGGACTCTCCTCTCCAACAATGAAAAAAGAAAAAAAAAAAATCCATGTATGATAAGTAATTTACACAGGATGAAATTTAGCTCCACTTGCTGTCTTCCTTAAATACACAGAGTTCCCAATAATATTGACACAGGTAGAGTTGTTCCAAGACCTGAACTTTATCCATCATTATTTTTCCAGGAGTTCTGCTCGTTAACCGAGACCAGACAGTCTAGCCACCTTGCTCACAATCAGAGCACAGCAAATAGGGAATGCTTTGGCTCTTTTTAAACTGCCTGAACTGTGTAGTTGGAGGAAAAATACAAGAACTCTTTCACCACTTTATCCCCATATACACTCTGCTTTTGGACATGGCACAAATTACTGCCTTGGTTCTCCATTCTACCAGAGGACACACTCCATCCCACTGCCCTCAGAGAAGGTGTTTGTTCCTCTGCTGCTAAGGATAAAGATATCCACAATTCTTCCAACCTACTCTGAGTGCACGCTCCGTGGAGGCAACAAAAACACAAGCTGTCACTGATAAAGAAAAACTACTTGCTCTGATCATGAACCTTTACAGCATGAACCATTTCAGAATGTACTAGAGGGGGGCAATTCTGTCCTGCCTTCACTGTCAGCTGCTTTTTTGATTAAGATGTTTAGCATTTCCCATCATTTGAGGAAACCTTCATTCAAATCAGTACTTCAGTATTGAAAAGCCACGAGAAATTGTGTAATACCTTTTATGAAGACATGGCAGTTTCAGTTGCACTGTGCTTATTGGTTGACCAAACATATCACATCATGTCTTATCTCTCCTGGAACTGGAGAGCATCAACTGACAAACCCAGTAAGAGATTTGAAGACAGCCACCTCGAACTCTTATATTCAGAGTGCTCACATTGCTATACGTTAACCAAAGCCTTTGTGATAACTTTTCACCACCAGGAACAAATGCCTATCCATCTTAATACTAACAGAAAGAGAATAAAGAAGGACTAGTAGTAAAAACAGAGCAGTCCAAACATCCTAAAAATAACCTCTTCAAGAACTCAAGAGTCTCCTTTAACCTTGATGATTTCCTGAAAATTCTGTGAAAGTTCAACCTGCTTTCAGTTTCAGACTTTGATATTGATCAAAGTGATCAGTGAAATCTAAGCTGAATTATTTCCTGAGCTCTTTGTGTCACACAGCTGCCAGTTATTTTTCATTCACAGCAGCATCCATGATCAAAAATAAATTGCAGGGAAGAACATTTTCTTTCAGAAGTGAACTAAGATTTCATTCCTACTTCAGATCTTTTCTTTTTTTCTTTTTTCAATTTCCTAGGATAATAACATAATTCTAATTCTTAATGTTTTAATTTTGAAAGCATTTTATCTGTCCAGACTCATGATAAATGCAGACAATTCCACCTCAGAAAAACTGCAGAGTTGATTATTTTAAGGCACGAAATTACATATTTATGCAGACAGTAACAAGATGTACCTATAGGTAATTACAGAATTACCAATTTCTGAGATAATTTGCTGAGCGTGAACATCAGACCTTTCTTCAGAATTGCTCTTGCAGGACAGTCAGCTTGGACATACAGCCCCTATTCAGAAAAGCACTTAAGTGCTACTGAATTCCATGAAACTTAAACAAATGTTTTGAGATATTTTTCAGTGAAAAATGAAATTCAGCATGTACTTAGGGTCTTTCTGAACCATTTCAAAGTGCCCATGATACTAATGAAAACATCACATTTGCACATGCAAGAAAAAATTTTTAATCAAGAAAACTGTTCTTAAGATGTTACAATAGGATTTAGTTTTTCTGATTTATTTTTTTTTTTTAGCACTACATTAACAAGGAAGTAAGCATATTGAGTCTGGCTGGGATGGAGTTCACTTTCTTCACAGCAGCCCACAGGGTGCTGTGTTTTGGATCTGTGGCTACAGCAGTGCTGATAACACACCAGTGTTTTGGCTATTGCTGGCTGTGCTTGCACAGTGTCAAGGCCCTCTCTTGTTTCCCACTACACCCCCACAGTCGGCAGGCTGGGAGGGACACAGCTGGGACAGCTGACCCAGACTGGACAAAGGGATGTTCCACACCTGTATCCTCAAGCTCAGCAACAAAAACTGGGGTAGAGGAAGAAAGAGATGGGTGTTTTTGTTTCCAAGGTGGCTGCTGTTTGGAGACTGGCTGGGCATTGGCCTGCCTGCGGGAGGTGATGTGCCATCTCCTTTGCTTCACTTGTTTGCCCCCTGCTTCCTGGCCTCACTTTTTCTTCACCTATTAAACTGTTTTTATCTCAACTCAAGATTTTTCTTGATTTTGTTCTTCCTATTTTCACGCCCTGTCCCACTGGGGAGAGCTGGTGACATGAATGAGCAAGCAGCTGCGTGGGTGCTTGGCTGCTGGCCAGGATAAACCCACCACAGTGAGTCATGCAGAAAACCCACTGCAGACTGGTGTACTATACTCTTCCTAGATTCCAGTGTAGAACTAGCCCCAATATTCAGTGTCTACAATATTCTATTATTTCTGTAGATATGGCAAATTTGCTTGTTCCTCAGCACAACTCTACAACAGTCTGGGGAAGCATTTATTATTATGATATTACTGACAAGTAGAGAGGTGGAGACAGACTATAGGAAAATATTTTCAGAGCCGATTAAAAATTTTGGCCTCATTTCCAGGAAGAAAATTTACACACACCAGCCATCTTTTAACAGCAACCTGAGGTTTTGTCAAAGCTGGAAAATCAGCTCTTTACAAGTCTGAGTACTTTATTGACCTCCCTGCTACTGCCCCTCCAAGTACATGATCTGATTCACAAATCTCGACCTTCACTAATAAGCCAGCAACAATTTCCCTATTTTCAGAGTCACAAGACATTACTCTCATGTGGAAGACCAAGTACAGCTGAAAAGCTACCATCTTTTCACTGAAATAACTGAACACCAGGACTGTTCTTTTGAGAAATCCCTGTGCTGTGTAACATTGCTGACAAAAGGGTGGAGATGCTTCCAAAGTATCTTGCTCTCTAGGCAGGCCATCTGTTTCTGACAGCTCAAGATCTGGTCAGGAACTGATCTGATGATTCACTTAGTTGTAGTAAATAGAGCTCATAGCCAGACAAGTAATATTTCATCATGTACTTGGCCACACTTGGGATCAGCAGATGTGCAAGAATCACTTCGGGCATCCATATCTTTTTTTCTTCATTCCTTTGAGGAAGTCACTGCTACCAAGTTCAGCATGATTGATTCTACTCAGCCACTCCCTGTAAACCTTCCACCACCAAAGGCTTTGGAATTTTGCCCTGCAGTAACTCTGCATAAAAACACTTTAACACGAAATGGAAACCCTTATGAAACAGTGTAAGTGCTCTCCATCAAAGAAATACACCTACTAATCTGTGTCCTTGTAAGAAGTCAAAGCTACGTAGTAAGGAATTTAGAAAGCACCATTTTACTAGTTGCATTTTTTTTCCTGTGATCACCAGCACATGGCACTATGATGAGCTTTAGCAGGATAGCTCAAGAAACCTGATTAACTCCATGTAAAGAATAGGTTGAAAGTGCGACTTCCAAGTTTCTGAACTTAACCCAATCACATGCCAGTCACAATGATTAGCAGAGAGATATAAAAGGTATCTTACCACTGTGATTGACTTTAGTTTCTGTTCTTATTTTTCTATCTTCTCCAACAGACTGTGATATCCTGAAAAACCAGCTGGAAGTTAAAAAGAAATTAATTGGTTAATTTACTCTTGATTTACTTCACTGCTTTCTCCTTATAGGAGATTTTTGTGAAAAAACATCTCTTCCCCTTACTGCTCTGGTCAACATGCGAGGGTGCTGACAGATACCCTTACCAGTTTTTACAGGACTTATCTTCACTGCCATGCAAGCTTAGGTAATTAGCTAAGCCTTGTTGTTAGCCCCATTCCTGACCACACATACAATTCTCCCATCTAAAACAAACCCATTTCTAAGATTAACACATATTTTAAACTAGCCAGCACATTGGGATGTGAAGAAAGATAGACCTTAAGTGATGTGAACTGTTCTATCCATTAATACATGAGGGCTGTAGTTGCAAGTTACAGTAACTCACCAGTTACTAATAAAATCCCTCTGAGCATCACCACTGCAGTTTCAGTCATTTTCCAATAAGCAACATTATTATCTCAAGAATACTAACTCAGCTGAAACAAAGGGAAGCCCAAAGAGCGACACCAGTACTTGCCACAGTACAAGGCCTTTGCCGATTTACATATAAATTTCAGAGGAGTTGGCCCCAAAGTTGAAGACATACAACCACATGGACAGCTGTGTTTCTGATTAGCATTAGCAGGAGGAGGGGGGAAAAAAAAAAGTAATAGGTAAGTTTGGTACTCTCTTCTGCAGTTTCAAGACAGCAGTCATGAACTGGTCTGTGATTTAACCACGCATGCCAGGCAGGAATTATTCCTTTCTAATTGCTACTGAAGCGACTTGCACACTGATCCTTGTCTGTTTTGGAGTAAGATCTGTTCTTCCAGCAGTCCCTCAGCTAACCCTACAAGCATAACGTGAACATCCTGACTACTGAAATCAGCCTCTACTAAGCCACTATAACTGGATTGTCTTTGCAGACTTATTTTTCCTTCTGTATTTGAAAATGCTCATTCTCTGTAAAAGAGTAGAAGCATGTGACTGCTGTCCTATTTCATCCCTTTTATCCTTACTGAAACTACGTATTTTGCCAAAGCCAAAGAGAAGTTTTAAAGTGCAAAAGTCCTTCCAGAGTCACAGGGTTTATTTTAAAGTAAGGCAGAAAGCCCTTAATTGCTTCTGCATCTGAAACAGCCAGGTGTTCCCTGAAGCGCTTCACCTAGCAAAGGCTCTCACAACAAAGGCTCTCACAGCTCAGGTCCCAAAGTCCATCACAGTCTAAACACACATTTCTGCATGGCTTGCTGAGTCACAGTTATGTTCAAAATCAAAGGAATGAACGGAGGACTTTAAAATGTAATGCTTCAATGAAGAAATACAAATACTCACACACATCCCAGTGTTAAAGAGCACTTCTAGCTGTTGGAATCTACACAACAGGCACAGATCCACAAGATGAACAGAGGGGCTGGAAACCTGGTTAGGGAAGCATAGCTACTTCCATGCCTTTGGGCTGAATACCCTACCAAGAGCTCGGGAAAAGGCCCATGCCATGGCCCTACCAGTACTTTGTTCTTGGGTGCAAGCCAGGGCGAGACTTGAACAAATCACATTATTGTACTGAGGCATCCTAATGATTCTGCTTTTTTCCTGCATAACACATCACCTGCTAGATCCCAGTTTTGACCCTCTTCAACCCAAGTTGTGGAAGGGATTCCTCTCCAACTTCAGTGGAAAATTAAAATCTAAAAAAATCAAATGGGAAGTTTTACAACTTAAAAAAAAAAAAATAAAATTCCCCTGCTCAGCGAGTTCTTTTGACAATTTTTGTCCTCTTGAATTTAATGAAATATTGAAGATCAAAGCAACAAATAATCTCAAAATTCCATTTCTTGATGTGGTCTCAGGTATGAAATATGGACACTGGTATGAAATTATTCAAGTTACAATTGTAATTCTAGTATTTGAGGGTTGCTACTATTAAAAACTTTTTTAAAAGATAAAGGAACACAAGCAAAAAAATGAAATAAGTTTTTGTTTTGTATTACTGTAAAGTAAAAAAGGAAATTACCAAGACAGCTACATACCATATGTAAATTTTTTTTAAAAAGTTTTATTGGATGTTGTAAAGGTTTGTTCCTTCCAAACAAAACCATATCTATCAAGTTTGACCAAATGAGATGTAATATCTTGAAAAAAATAAATGGATTCTTACAAGACATCTCTTCGTAATTTGATTGCCTTCTAACTCACCATTTTGTCCTTACTCTACCCATGGCATATTAGCAAAGAAAACATTATGCAGGAAATAATGACTCAAGGGAAGAGAAAGGAAATCCAGTGTAAAGGCACACCATTTAAAAGGAAACTTATTTCACTTCTGTATTATCAAAGAAAATACTGTTGCTTAAGATCTGCAAATGTTTGAGGTAATTTCCCATCATAATGAAAGATCAATTCTTAAAGTTATTTTTCTTTTCAAACAAAAAGAGACCCTGAAATATGAAAGCATGCTGTGACTCTGAAGACAAGAATACAGACTTTAAAAACAGTGTCCCATATACCTCTGTGGCAGATCTATGGCTGATGAAGGCCATGCATGTGGAGATGACATGAAGCACCTTCTCAGAACCTTCAACCCACTGTCCCCCACTGCACGGTATGAAGAGAGACTCAGCTATCAGATCCCCACACATCACATCAAACAGCACTCAGTGACAAACAACTGCACCAAAACTAACATAAGCCAAAAAAATCATCAGGAATCAGTGCTCATCACAGCTCTACAGCCCTGGAAAACATACAAATAAACCAAGCACGTAAATCCCTCCTCACCTTGAACTCTGACCTTCTACGAGTTCCCTAATCCTAGTATTAATGTGACACATGACACACACAAGCACCAGAACCAGATACTACCATTAAATCTAGATCACAACAGCTACTCATAGAGATGTGGGCCTTAATGAATCTAAAGAGCAGAATCAAAGCATAACATGAGCTATATAACACTCTGGACAGAAGTCCTCATCCTACAGGAATCTTCTTTACTCCTTGGAAGAATAAAACAAGCTCTTTGACCACTTGTCTTCTGATGCCTAGCCCTGACCCCAACCTTAACCTAAGGTTTCGCAATACACCTGTCACAAAGAAGAGATAAAAAAACTAAACACTGCACTCTGCTAATTCCACTGTAGACCTATGAGCCTTCTAGATCCTAACAGCAAACATAACCTTCAATCCCTCCATTCCTGACTAGATATCCTAAACACAGTCCAAAACACTGTGTTAAGTATAGCCCAGTGACAAAGATTAGCACTGGAATTAACTGCAAGTTATTTGACTGTGTCTAAATTATCTCTTACCTTTGTGGGAGCCAGCAGTGAAATAAAGTCCTCTAGTCCTAAATAAAAACCCCAACTCAAAACACAGCTATCATCCAACACAACTCCAAATTAAAGCAGAAGCCATGAGATCCTGCCTGCAGTAGTCTGCTTACAAGCAGAGAGATATTGCAGGGTTGAGCTTTAAACTGAACTCAACACTACATATTCACAAGCTCAAGAAAAGACTACCATAAGGAGCAGCTGAAGACTTAAGTTCTGCTAGCTTGCAGGGTCCACTGCTCACATTTAATTCTAATGTCTCTACCTGTCACTTCTACATTTTATGTTAAGAATAGTTTGTTATGGGGTTTGGTGGGGGTTTTTTTTTTTTTTGGGGTTTTTTTAGGGTTTTTTTTTTTGGGGGGGGGGGGTGTTTGTTTGTTTTTTTCAAAAATTAAAAGCTAGGTTTATCGCTGGCATCAGAGGCATGCCCAGCTGGGATGAACGCTGGTAACGTAAGCATACAATGGACTATGGCTAGTTTTCATTCCAGGATTATTTCTCTGGTGAGGCCAATGTGAGATTCTAGTTGTCAGAAGGCAGCGAATCTTCTAGAAAATGCTGACATGACCAAGTGCAGAAGCTATTTGGAGCCTGCTGGTACACACACCAAAAAAGTGAGATTTTGTTGATGGGTTTTGGCACTTGGTTTTTTTTGGACTTTTTTTGGTCTTTTATTTGGGCCTTGGTACTGAGTCAATCACACTTCTGTAATTGCCAGCTAGGCAATTATTTAGTTATTTAGCACATGGAAAGCAAAACTTCAGGTCTTTGACACTTAATCACACCTTAAGACATTTCATCTCAACCTCATGCCCAGCACAGACTGTAAGCTTTGACGCAGCCAAAGTAAATAAGGGGTGCTCCTTGTCTGTCACTGCTACACTTCAACATAGTTAAAAGATTCCTGTTTTGCATCTCAGTATTCAGTCAATTAAAAACAGTATCCTCCACAGCAGAACTCTGCCTGCCTTTAAAACTAAACCATGATGTTCCATTTTGTGCACTGCAGTTTCTAACTCCAGCCAGGGAATGCAGTGTTAAGGATACTCAGCAGGATCCAGCCTTCAGAGGACAGTTCATATTGACATTTACAATGTGTATTGCTTCTTACAACAAAAGATGTATACGATTATAAAGCAGCATAAGCTCCCCGACTAAAACCATCCTCATCTGATATTTGCCAAAGATTTTATAGCAAAAGAATCTATTGACTTTAGGACTGGGAAACATCCAAATGAAAGTTTCAGGATTGGATCAGCTCCCATCCTATGCCAGATTTATGTCCAGTGACACAAGTGGGATAACAATACCACAGCAGGGCAAAGGAGAGGATCCATGTTCCAAACTGGTCCAGGAGGGAATTACAGTAAATGAAGAACAGCTGCAATGAGGAAGAAAACCTGTAAATGCTGGGTGGTCTTGTTAAGGAGAAAATTTGTTCTTGAAGGCTTTCATAGCAGAGAGTCAGCAATGCAATCAGACATACAACTGGCACTGCTTCAGTTTCAGCCAGCTTGAAATAGCATGGTTTAAAAAACCAAACCAACTCTGGTGTTTACTATCATCTATACATCTTAAAGGACTTGAATCTCCAGTCCTTCTAGCCTATGAAGGTCTTCTTGGTTGTGCGGGAACTTTGGTGTGAGCTAGAGCATCAGGGATGGGCCTCAGACTCTTCATAGGTACATTTTTTAAAACAGGTCCAGATGTGGAGTCCATAAGCACCTTTATCTCCTAACAATGATCTGTCATTATTTCAGTCTGTTATTCTTCCAGCTAGTCAACATTTTCCTCACAAAGCATTAAAGACCTAATCCAATTCCTACTGACAGAACTGGAGCTGGAATGGAGCTGTAACAGAGACCTATGCTAGCCATATGACACTGGAAATTCAACACCACACAGTTAGACACCTAGGATATCACTGGATGAGAAAGCTCTCTTACAAGTTCACTGTCAAAAGAACTTGACCCACTGTAAACCCAAAATGGTTAGGGGACTGAGTTGTGGGTCCCACTAAAGCACTAGGTCTTAGACAATGAGCATAAAGCAACATTTAGAAGTTCTACTTCCTGCAAGAATTGTGGTCTGCTCCCTACACTTTCCATTTCTGATAGATGGGGATAGTTTTTTCCACAGCTGGGAATATTTTACTTGGATGTGTTTATTTTTTCTCAGTCTCTGGCTGACTCACAGATAACCTCCATCTATTTTAGTTTTCTCCACTCTCAGAAACAGTAAGAGGATTTCTATAACCAACTCTAGGTACACTGTTAATGACCTTAGTAGATTTATGGAAAGCTCTCCATTCACCAAGAAACTCATCCACATGTTCTCAGGGAAGTCTTATTTTGGAAAGTAAGTTCATTAAAAGAAACTTACACTCATTTGTAACATATGAATAGAATGGCTGTCTCAGTTTTGTTATCTTTTTCCACCTGAAAAAATGATACTTTTCATTTTACAGAATTCTTCTGTGGAACACAGATGACAATAGAATAGCTGCCTAGGCACTTATGCTATATTCAGTTCTCAGAGTGTCTGTATACTTTCTTAAGATCACCTAATTGGATCGAAGATGAGAATTTTCCCTGAAACACATGAGCCCACATACCAAAATTATTTCCCTAAGGGCAGGGGAGGACTTCTGAAGCTGCAGTTGGAAATAGTCACAAAATTACATGAAAGCCTCAGTCAAATGGTTATGACAATTCCTCATTATTATAATTACTAAAGAAAATATTCCCTAACACATTCCAAGTTAAGCTTTGCCCCTTTCCCTGCCCTGAACTGAGGATGCACATAAAGAATATCTGAAAAGGCAGTATCGCCGCTGGAGTCAGCAAGACGATACAAGACATTATTTGTTATTTTTTCCTTCCAGTCAGGATTCCAGCTTCAGAATTTAATGAGTTTGTGCAGAATCCTAGAAGTAGTCCAATATACTGAAAAAACATATTTAAAATAGAAAGTCTTTGTGAGTAGCCAAGTGGAACACTTGAGGAAAAAAAATGATCATTAAAGAAGCTGTAGAAGATTTACAATTCTGTTTTGTTTGGACCTGTACAGTAGCCTATCCCATAAATAGAAACCAGGTTTTTTTAAATATCTGCTTTGCTTTATTTGAGAGTTGTGGGAATGATGGTAACCAAGCAACATGACAAAGCTGGAAAGCCCTGGTTAAGACAATTGCTGATACCCTGATGAGCCAGGATATGTTTAGTGCCTAGGGGAGCTATGGGATCTCCATTTTTGTGCACTTCAGGGGCCACAAGATCTAAAAAGAAGAAAAAGATTCAGTACAATCCATGGACTCTCCATGCCTTTGGGTGAAAACTGCCTCCTCCGAATTGAATTCTGCTGCCACTGTGAGTTTCGCTCACAATTTTTGCACACTGAAAGGTCAATCTACCAGGAAAGCTTCCCCTTACTGCGGCTGGGAAACTCAAAAATACTGTGTCTCAGACAGTGTAAGTGTTAACAAGTTAAAAATAACCTCCACAGATTTAACAGAAAATTCAGTGTGGACCCATGTAAATTTGAGTATGTTTCTTCACACAGAACTTAACCTTATAATTAATTCTGAAAGACCAACATAAAAAGTGTAACTAAGTTCCAAAAAAATATAGACAATAGCATTTTCTGGGCAAAAAACTATCCTCCCATTCATCTCTCCCAATTCAGAACAATTAAGCATTTTACAGCCTCTATGATTAATAACAGATGAAATACCTCATTTCCAATTAAAGTACAATCATCACTATTTTCAAACTGGCACATCCTCCAAGTAATCTGTCTTTAGTCTCCCAACAGAAAGACAGAAGCTTCTGAAGGAAGTAGTACTTCATATTTTGCACACTCAAGCACAATCAGTTGTGCCCTCACTATGTCAAATGGTTTTTATTCAGCACTGAATAAAGGAATGTTCTTAACTGCTCCAAAACTAAAATAGACATTTTCTAAATAACAAAACCAATGTATATATTTTTGTATACATATTTCAAGACAATCATATTCTGAGAAAGAAAAGTATGGAAATTATGCTTTTTAAAAAAAGTTAGTTATTTTCTTATTCAAATAAGCAGTAGGCAGAGAAAGTATGTTTGAGTGCATATGCTTTTAACTAAATGAGGGATTATTTTAGGAGACAAAGGGTTAAGGTGTGATGGATCATGCATCAAGGCTGCAGATGCTGAATTTATGCTGCAATTTAGTAGACAGCGTTACAGCAGCTTACTGTCACAGGCAAGGCAGCAAGATTTGTACCCAAAGCAATGTAGCACAGCTACAACAAGACATCTGCTTAACACATGGAATAAATACACAGATATTGCAAAATTTACAGGGTGCATTAAAAAGCTCAATCCTGAGGAACAGGTTTACAGCTTTTCCTGACACTGATACCTGCCTGATACCGGGTTTTACTGTGAACTACGTGGTATCAAGAGACTACAGTATTCAATTAAAAATCACCAAAAAGCTCCAGCTAGAGACCAGATTTAAAGATGTCCCCTCCAAGTCACACTGTGCGAGAGATAAGGGGGCTTCTGGAGACTTGGTCTACTGCCAACTTGTGAAAAAAACAGCACACCATGAATGTGAAAAGCAGAACTTTTCATCAACACTAAGTCACGTCATAATGACAGTGGTGATTTGGCCTTTATGACAACATAAGTGGACATGAAGTCCAAAGAAGGAGACAGCATCTCCTGGGAATCCTTGCTGGAAGGTAGCCCAGAGGGATGTACACTCTGCATCACCCACTGGAGCAGCTATTGCATCCTGCTCAAAGAGCACCCACTCTGCCCAGGGTCCAGTACTGCAGCAGCAACAGGATCCTCAAGTCTGATTCCACCTCACTCCATCCTAGCTGACCTGATCTCTGGAAAGGAGGAGGACTGAGAACTCCCAAACAGCTGTTGTCTAAGCAGTTTTACACTTTTTCCTTCCCAGTGCTCCCATGAGAGCTGAACACAACCATGAAGCATGTTTTATAGCACAGAGTTAATGGGATTAGATATATTCCTTCTTATATAAAACTCCAACCCTTATTTCTCTCCATTTAGAATGGGGAAATACCCTCTTTTCTTGTTTCATACAAATTCTAAAAATGAGATCATAATGAACAAAAATTAATAACAAAATCAATTTACAAGTGTAAATACAACCTCTTTTGAAGATTTGATAGGAAGGAGGAGCAAAATTACCCAGGGGATCTTGGTCAGACTCAGTCTTGGGTGTAAATAAGATCTCATTCCCATGTGGTACTTCACATCACAAAGGAAAGCATGTAGAACTCTCACAGCCCTGAGACAGAAGTTCCATGGAACACTAATTTGTATGTCAAAGCAGCCTTTCCATGGGAACGACATACAAATAACAAAATAACCCCCAAAGTTTTGAAGCAAACTTCTCACGCTGGAACTTACTGTTTCTTTAATGATTTAAAATATTTTGACCTGGGCTTCAGCTGAAACACTTGTGTCAGTCTTTTACTTATGAAGGAATTTGGCTAAAATAAAGCAAAAATACAGCTTAGTTTTGTCTTCTGCTAGTGAATTTGGATAAAAGTGAGTCAGCGTTGGTGCAAATCTGGAATGCCTTCAGTGAACTCAGATATACCCTATGCTGAAGGAAATCCAAGTTTGCCTCAGTTTATTGGCATAGCACCTTGTGTAACAATCATTTATTCAGAATTCTTGTCTGTATTTACTTTCCTAGGAACAAACATATATTTACTGTGGACACTGAGCCTCAGCAACTGACTTATGACTTGGCACCTCTGCTCCAAGTGCCTTTGAGATACCAAGAGTAAAGTTTGCTCCAGCAACATCCACTCAACCACAAGACACAGTCTGCATATTTTATGGTACACTAAAGAAGTAACATATTACATTTAATGACAGAAAGTTGCATAGAAAACATTATGTGCGTGCAATGTGGCCAAGCTACCATCTCTAACCCAACCTTTGCTTTGTGAACTACTAGGGTTCTATTTGTTCTAGCTTTGTAAGCTCACAGTACATTGACACTATTTGTTTTTCCACTTTATTTCCTAAGACTTTTGCTGCTTAAGTAGAAGGGTGGAGGGGCACAATAGAAATAAGTGTGGCTACAACCTACCTTTCTTGTTTTCAACACTTCCTGACTTTCACCGATGGACCTGCATGGTACAGGCTCTGCTCACATTACCCATGAAATCAAGTCAAGATCAACCTTTAAACTCCAGTCCACACTATGAAGAACCGAAGCTTTCACATGTCAGCAAATACCTTAACGTCCATACCTGCAGATTTCAAAGACGGACGCTGCCTGACCACCTCATATTCACCTTCATCACCAATATGTTAAAAATGAAAATTTATCTCAGTCACCTTAGTACACAAATACATCTCTTCTCCTAGTGAATTACTGACGGCAGTGAACTTGAGAAGCCATACTAGCAACTCCTGGTGTACATTCAGGACTACGGAACATTGTAAAAGCTGGCCATCAAAAATAGAATTACCAAGTTACAAAATGAGAGTGAAATGATTACGACTTTACACATCTTGCATATAATGAAATGCCTCATTTAACACAAATCATACTAACAGTGAACTATCAGTATTCAAGCCAGCCCTGAAGCATTGCTGAAAATCCACTCCTGTCACCCCTCACAGTTATTTCCTGCCAGCAGTATCTGATTAGGGAGCTGATATGCCTAAAACACTGTGTGACTCACTAGATCAGAAATGGTGTGTTAGGAGCATGCTACTATGCATGCTGAACTGACTGGAGGCGTGGCATGATTTCCAGGAATGAGCTTAGAAGGAAGAAAAAAGAAAAAGGGGAAAGAAAAAATGCAGACTTTAAAAAATTTTATTTCAATTCCTATTTAGAATACAAGACTTTCAAAACATTATATGCTTCACTCATACAACAAAGTTTTCTCAACAGAGAACTGTTCAGTCACGTATTTCTTCATGTTTTATGTAAGAGAGAAACTTAGAAACTGGCAAATCAGTTCCTGTACAACTAGAATGGGAATTCCAAAGAATTAATGCCACAACATAAATTGTTACTAAGAAACTAACACTTATTAGCAAAACAGACAAGTTTCCAGAGACCAAGATGTTGCTTTGGCCCCTACTCTTTACATACATACTGCATATGAAATGGCATTGCAGAGCCAATTTTGTAACAGTTTTGAAAGATGCACTTTCTATATGTGTGTTTTTCTTCTGATGACCCATCATTCTAGTGACAAAAGATTCAATACACTTAAGCTCTTAGTGTTTCTCACAGAGGAATGCTCACATCTGTCAGTAATCACATGAATATTATCAGATGGCTGTTAACACAAAATGGCTAGGACCTTATTAGCAGTTCTCTTCTTGGCTTCTTTCAAGGAATTATGAGAACTCATTTACTTCACACAACTTCAGGCCAAATCTTTTAAAGATATCAGCCTAGATTCATTAGCCACTTTGAGGTCAAAATTAACAACATCTTTTGAAATATCGTGTTTTAAAACCAACAAAAAAATCCTAGATTCTCATCAAATGCAAACAGACTCCTGGATGGCTCCAGGTTTCAGCCTATATCCTGAATATGGAAATAGTGTTCCAAACAATCTAAGGAGATCACTAGAAACAGGCAAGAGTTGGGTCACTTTCCTCCTAGGTTGATCCTGATGCAGGATCAAGCTGTGGGGAAGGTAAATCCAGTAGACTCTTTCAAGGAAGAAGCTACACAAAAATTTAAAACTACCATGTAAAAAAGCATACAGAGTCAGACCAGAGTAAATCATACTATCTATCTCTATATGTGTAACAAGACAGATCATACATACACTTCTTAAGACCTCCTTGTATCATGTGTGCTGAAGCTCTTACATAGCAGAGTTCAGACAGTGCTGACTACCAGCGGCTGATATATTCCCATCCCATCACTGCCATCTGACTGCTCTTTGAATTTTACTTTAAATACACAGTTTATTTGTATACTTTTCTGTGTGTGCATGGTTTTTTGTTTGGGTTTTTTTTTAGAGGGGGGAGGTGAGGGTTGGTTGGTTGTGGGGTGGTGGGTTTTTTTTGTTTGCCTTTTTTTAAAAAAAAACAAAACAAACCCAAACTTTAATCCATGAATAGGTACTACCCTTCTGCATTTGTATTAACATGGAGGGTTAATAATTTATGGCCTGTCTCTTAAGGAGTCCATCTGCTGTTCAAGAGCCTATATAGTGTATCCCTATATTTTGCATTTCAATTAACAGCAGATTCCTTCATAAAACTCTTTTCTGTGGCCAGTACTGCAATCTGAAAATGTCCAAAAATGTCGTGCATAACAGCCCCTGAGGACCCTGCCAGAAAAATCATAAACTAGAAAAAGGCAAATCCTTTTATGGAGTCTTGTACCAAATTTGTTTAAAGACAAAATCCAACAAAACCAGCACACTCAGCAACAGTCATCCCAAACCATCCCAGCTGCCAGCTGGCGCCAGTTCCAGCGGTTCCCCATGCCTGCCATAGGCCTGCAGGAAGAATGCAGCTCTGCAAAAGCCCCGCTCACGTACACGTGTGGCAAAGCACCTTCATCGCAAGCCCAAGATTTCAAAATGAGATGTCCTTGCCTAGGTCTTTTGGCACTGCAGAAAACAGCCCTTGCTACAATGCTGTTTGACTGTTTCCCTGTATTAAACCACTTCTGAAGAGCTGGACTCCAACTTCACAGGCAGCTCAGTGAGGATGCAGAGCCTGGTAGGCTAAGTTCAGCCCTGAAGTAACTTGATATTTACAACAAAAAATTGACATTTTATAACAGAAATCTTGAGTTTTTTCTTTTTTAATTTACACAAAATAAATCTTTAATATCAAGCTGAGCTGTTCTCCAGAAGGAAGAAAATACTCACTTAAAATAGTGAATGATAGTTTAAAGGTGTGCCATTCAGTTTAATTTATGGCTGCATTTACACTGCTGCATTCCTTTAATATGATGCAACAATGGTAATCACTAACCTTTCTGCAGTTTAATAGACCTTGCAACTGCAAGATTCCTCTTCCATTTAACAAGTCCCATGTTATAGCGTAATAAGTCTGGTTTTGCTCTTTGGCAATTCTCATCATTGGAAGGTACCACCATTCACCTACAGGCTGATTTTCAGGGGACCTGACTGCACGCAATTCCAGTTAAAGCTTTCTGCACTCAACATCTCTGAAAATCCAACACCAGCAAGGCTGTTAGAGGTTTCTAACCTTTCCTCATCTACAGGGTAACGTGCAAAATCAGAGTCAGATACAGTGCAACTTAAGAGAAGAGAATCGCGTGTTAAAATGCTAACACGGGAACCTCAACCCCTCCCTTAGCGTACAGAAAGGCATCCCATCATTCTTTGTCGAGTGATGGCAGCGCAATGGATGAATTTACATACATGACCATCTGTTGCCAGATTAGGCAAGAGCAGAGTGACTTTCCAGACTGCCAAATGCCTGCCCTTGTTCAGAACTTCCTTGGTTTCATAGGCTAACTCTCTTTACTACAAACCAAAACACAATACTTCACATTAGAGAGTACCCTTCATCCCAAAATACTCTGTGGACTGCAAACCCTCTCACAGAACTGCCAGAAGTTTCAGGACTGAGCACTACATAAACACAGGGCTAGTGGAGCGAAGGCAGCAGACTGCTGCAGCCTGCTCCACAGCTGTCTCACTCATACCATGTTCTTGGCTAAGAACATAGAGTCAAACTCCTACATCAAAAGTGCTGCAAAACTTCTACAGCATACAGAGTTCTGATAGGACCTTAGTTTGAAATATCCCTTCCCCAGAGACTAAGCTGCAGAGGACCTAGACTGCACCTATTTCCAACATGTGAAGGGCACGTGTCTCTGATGATGTGAAAAAATTGTGAGGTTACAGGCTATGCTGTGAAGCAGACCCAACAGTACACCATTAGAACCATCTTGTATGAAAAAGCCCAGCAAACTTAAAAGCAAAAGCAAAACAACAGTAAAGGAGAAATTAATATAAATATTAAAAAGATAATAAAGCAAGGTACTGATTTTATACCAGCATCACAAAAGTGAACTGCATCGATGTTGAGGATTTCCTGTCTTCAGCATATGCCAGAAAAGTTATGACATTTTCCATAGTTCCCTTTCACACAAAGGTAAACACTAGAGAGTCAGAGCTCTTCTGATGTAAAGCTCATTGTCTGCTCAGTTCAAGGTTCCCCCAGCACATCACTATTTGGATATTTATTTTACTTCTTTTAGGATAAAATAATATTTACCACATTAAAAAAAATCAGTGCAGCTATTGCAATCTATTCTATGTCAATAATAATCTCTAGCCTTCTGCAAAACCTTCCGATCCACCAGTCTGTAAAGAATCAGCATATGTAGGTCAATGAGACACAAGAGCACAGATATTAAAGATAGATGTGTGGCTTTAGCAACAGATTAAAGAGAGAACTGTTTTTACTGAGTGACAAGGAAGCAATGATAATGGAACAAACTCTGTACTTGTGCATTTCAGTGAGCATAAGCCCCAAGAGAATCTGGCTCTAACATATGAACTGCTGCAAGCCCATCATTTCCATCAGATCCTTAACCAAAGGGCCAATCCTGAGGAACACCCCATCAGGGCCAGGGAAGCCCTGATCCTGTATTATCATCACACAGAAAAGGATTCCTTGCAATTCCCCCCTTTCACCCTCACCTCACAAGCTTCCATTCCTACTTGAGTATCTAAATAAACATGGCTGAAAACCTGGTACCCTCTGACTGCCAGAGCTCCTTTCAGCCCCTGGGATCTTCCCCGACCTTCCTCCCTCACCAGGGCTCCTTCCAACCACCATCTTCTGCTCTCTTCACTACTACAAGCCTTCAGGTGCCCTTCTTACACAGCTGCAGCAGCTGCTCTTGTTCATCTTGATTTGTCTCACACTGTAGACCTCTTCAGGGCACCACTGGCAGATGCCCCTCTTGCCCTACCCAGGCTACAGCTCTGTGCATCTGACAGTGCACCTCATCTTTTGACTCCTTTCTGGTGTTCTTTCCTTATGCTTCAGACCTGGCTGCCTCTCTGTTGGCCAGATGAACCATACAATCCTTTCTAGCTTCCACTGTGTTTGTATACAAAGTAATTTGGCTGTTGTGGAGGAAGAAAACCTCAAGTTCTTTGAGGATTTTAACAAGAAGTAGGTCTTCTTCCACTCTAGTAACTAAGCGGCTGCAGTACATGGGAAATCTCAGGAGCTGTGGGAACAGATAGGAAGCCTCTCTCCACTCGAGTGCTGTGCAAGCACACTATTTCCACACCATCCCTCTTCCTCATCAACTACAGAGAAAGCAGCACAAGCTCTGACACAACTTCATGCCAGCAGTTTAACAAACCAGCCAACTCAAAACAACTTCTAGCCAGCACTAAGTTATTACTGGAAAACAGCATTACAAAAAGAGGCAACATTTCATTCAGACCAAGTCCTAAAGATCACTAAATCAAATTCCGCACAGGCTAGCATTACTGCACAAGATAGTTACTCCCTCCATCAACACGGAAAGGAGAAGTCCCACAGTGATGACATTTTTGGACTTGCAGGTTTTTCCACCACTAGTATAAACCACAGTCTCTGAACACATTCCCACTCAGAAGTACCACCACACCCAGACTACATCTGCAAGGCTTTTACTGCATTTAATTTTACACAGAGAACCATACACAGCACTGTAATTTAAATACTAAAAGTGGACAGTTTAAGTAAGTGCAGTGCACAAGTGGAAGCCACAAACTGAACATGTGTAGGACAGTACATATTGAAAGCTGTCTTTATATATTACTAAGAAGTAATTCAGTTGAAATGACCATTTGAGTACATGCTGCAGCTTAGAGTCATCCAAAGCCCAAACAGTCTTTCTTGGCAGTTGTACCTCAACCAAGTAAAAAGCTTCAAGTCCTGATCTGCCACCCCATTAGCTGCCACCATGCATCAGTCTTCAGCAGCAGTAAAAGCCACATGCCACGGAGAGCACTCAGGCAGACGTCCCAGTGCTGAACCTTCAGGGCAAGCTCTGCACAGGTTTCTAACAAAAACATCAGGATCCCAAAGAGCTACATTCACTTGGAAATATCTCACAGCACAAACTATATTTAGGTGCTGTTCCAGGTAACATTCAGCCAAACACCATAAATCCTTACATAGATTTTGCATAAGGTTGTCCAGAAACACCAGCCTTCCTGCCCTGAGTGTTGGGGTTTTTTTAAATGTTGCCAGGCAGGTTGGCCTTATCAGCACAGAAGGATAACAACTCAGTGAGACTGCGCTGTCAACACAACAGTGGTAGCAGCTTATTTAACACTAACTCCAAACACGCCCACAATTTTCGAGGATAGTCACCTCCGAAGAAATCATACAGTCTATTTGGCCATGCACAGCACAAACAGGTAACACTGCTCAGGGCCACTCAGAACATAAACCAGCATCAGCCCTCTCAGAAGCACAGTTCATGGAAACACCAGGTTTAAGTTACCACTTTAAAAAAAAAAAAATAAAAAAAGAAATAGTACAGGCCTTCAGTCAATGAACATCAAGCAAAACTGTACCAGTTTACACAGGCCAAAATCTGCCCCCAACTCTGAGCAGCAGCACACTGGTATTCACAAACAGGAGAGGCTTCTTTGCCACTTGAGCTCTTACCTTTCCCACCTTTGGGAGATTAGATTAATCAGTAATTTAAATACTGGACACAGTACACAGCCATAGGCATTTTTTTTTCAGTCAGCAAACCACTAGAGAGAGTACTGAAAGGCCTATTATGAAGGCAAATCACTATCCTTTTCTTGAATGACCACATGAAAAATCGGTGACTGTTCCACAATGGACTGAAAGGGCCTTTTGTCTGAAGGAAAAGGACAAGTAGTCACAAAGTATTGCAGATTCATTTGTAACTCATGGTTTTTGAAGAAACTCTGGCTTTGGTTAAGAGCAAACCAAGAAAAGAACAAGTTTTGAACATGTTATGCCACAACCCTTTCCTACTATGTATATGTAGAGCATATTTTTAGATTAGTCTCTTTTGTATTATAAAAAGATCATTCCATATTATTGTTTTACAAGAGAGGTTGAAATACATGCAGAGTTTTGACTTTGTTTCAAAACCCTAATTAGGATCTGCAGCACTATTGCCTTGTCTAAACAGAAAATCATCAGAAGCTTTTTTGGTACAAGATCTAGTAAAAGTATAATTGCCCTGGGATAATAAGTGAAAGTATTGTCACTGTTGCTTAATAATCACTTTAGTAATTGAGCAAATTTGCCATCATCCATAAAGTACATGGTGGCCTATTAAACAAAAAGACATTTTTTATATTGAGAAATCAGCATCTGACTCTAATTTTGAGGTCTGTTTCCGAGTCTCTCACAAAAAAGGGTTGATTACATCTGCTAACAACTTCTCGGAAGTAAGAAATGTTTTACTTCCACACCCACCCCAATCACATTTTCAGTTCTCAGGTTTTATACGCACATGCACACACACCCAAAATGGGATTTGCACACATGATTTCATTACAGAGTTTCTAAACAAGCTTCACGTGGACAACCTCTTTTTAGCAGGAAAGACAGTGAGAGCTAACAGGCAAAACCAGATTTCTTTTAATCCATACCCAGAACTAGGGAATTACTGCATTTCCATTCAGAAACAAAAATCAGCTGTCAGACTTGCCCTCTTCACCCATCTGTTCCACGCACGAACCGTGAAACTAAACAGTCAAAAAATGTCAGTTTTCACTCTCCAGCTTCTTGCTGCATCCTCAAATTTATATTCCTTGTGCTCCCACAACCCCTACTGAAATTAAGCAATATATTTTGCACAGACCATTGGTCAAGGTGCCTCTTGGCTCCTTAGTTCTTCTGACCACTGTATCAAATTCCATCAGGCAAGGAGCTGGTCTTTGCCACATTGCAAGACAGCACTACTAGGGCCAAAATCTTTGCTGTGAGAATCACCCACGATGCTACTTTCACAAAGAAGCCAAAGTCCTGCCATGCCAAATATACCACCAAGGTAACTATACACCCCATCATCTCACACACAAACATGAGCTTATAGTCCTCAGGACCACATAGAAAATCTTACAAATGCAAAGTAGAAGCAAAATAATGCTGCACCACCTTCTTGAATCTCAAGGTGCTCAGAAACAAACAGGGCAAAGAGACATGATCTGCACAGCCCCCTGCTAATATCAGTAAAGTTTAGGGACAAATTTTTTGATATAATAATGCTAGAATGTTGCTTTCAAACAACTACTAGCAGAGGAAGGCATCTTGTCTAAAATAAAGGTCCTTTGCTATCAAAGTTAACTATTTCACTACTGTTGATTTTTGGGTTTTGTACATTAAGGAAAAAAATGCAAGAGAAAGCTGGTGAAGCATCTGAGGAGGGAAGAAAAGACAGGAGGAAGAAGAGAGAAACTGAAGGATTGGGACAGCGCAGAAAAACATGGAGAACAGAGCAGACAGTAGCATTAGCCATAGGTATGGGGCTGTATTCCCCCAGAGTAACATAGACAATAAAATCCTTAATTTTAACAAGTTAACTACAATTAATGGTTAATTATAAATCATTTTTCTTCCCTTGATCTTTGGGCAAAGCCTCACTGCCCCTGGGTCTTCTGTTCCAAATAATCATGAAGCTTTACTTTTATCCTCCAGTGCACAGTAAAAAACAGAGTTTGACCTTTCCTTTGGATGTGTAAAGCACCACATTAGGTTGCTCTGAGAAAATGATTGAGGTTTTGTTGGGGTTTTTTTGTATTCTGCATGAGTAGCATTACTTAACAGGATCCAAAGACCACTAAGACATAGGCCCTGAAAACACAGTAGAAAATACAGTCCCTAGAATGACAAGAGAGGCAACATGTATGGCTGAAAAGGAACACAAATATAACAGCCATGGGGAATTAATGCCAAATACAAGTTGGCTAAAACTGCTGACAGGCACAGCTTTGGTACCTCCACCATTGCCAGAAGAAAATTCAAAGAAAATATAAAACACACTGCAGGCCATTGGAATCGTGTGCTTTCTCTTATAAATAGGCCCAAATCAATTTAAGTTGTGAACAGTTATTTCCTTAAAATTTAGGGAATGGTAGGAAGGTATCCTGACACAGTCTCGCTTCAGTTTCTTTGGGCAAGGAAAACTAAAGAAAAACTGATCTAGATTCAGAACCAAACTTCCCTCAACACAAAAAGTACTTGGAGATGCTCATGTTCAATTTTTAGGCTCATTATTGTATGTCAGACAAAACAGTAACTCTCAAGCAAGTGTTCCTTCTCAGGCACCTGCCTGGGCAAAAGGACTGTAGAAATAGACCGTTCACTTAAGGATAAAACCCTTTTGAACATTTTGGAGGGCACCTAATTTACTTCATCTTAATCATAACACTTTCTTACACAGTAAATTTCCTCAAGTTGCGACCTTACCTCCTCACACATTTATAGAGCACCTAACACAGTACAAGCCTTATCTTGATTGGTGTCTCATTACATTTAACAGATCCTGCTGTTCCCATAAAGGGCCAAACTCCTTCAACTCTCTAGTGAGAGAACACTCACAGCCTAGCAGCAGCGTTCAGCTCCAGCAGGTTGTGACGGTGCCTCACAAAATTCATCAACCTGTTCTGACCTGGAAGTCATGCTGTATTTACATGGTTTGACTGTATTCACGGAAACAATCGTGGCAAGGGCGCAATGTCCTGCTCACGGTAGCTTAAAGACTCTAGTTAGTGGCATTCAACAGGTTACCACCCAGGATTTCTTTCATGGCCAGTGCAAATATGTTCCCGGTTAACCTTGACATTCTGCGTGCAGCACCCTTTCTTTTTTTTTTTACAAAGTTTTTAGTTTATCTTCCTTGAATCATCACATTTTGAAAAATATTTTATAACTGCATCAGGAGCTCAAAGAAACAGAGGAAAGATGCTTTACACATACATTGGTAATTCAAATTTAAAAGTTAATAGAAAAAAATTTCCCACAGAAGACAGTTAGTTGCCTTTAAGTACATAAAGCATTGGCATATTTTCAAGGCGGAATCAACCAAATCAATCCAGGTGAACGTGACCTGGAATGAAATAGAGGGCTTTTCTGTGGTGCCTCTTAGGTCTCCTAAAGAAAATTAATCTGGTAGTACAAGTGATTCACATCTCAGGACGATGAGGCTGAGAGGGGGGAAGAAGTCTACACTATTCCTTTACAGCTCAACAAAGGAAGCACTGCATTCTCATAGGGAATAAAAGAATATTGCCAGCTGCCACTGCTTATCAACGAATTCCACACCTAATTAATTTTTTCATGCACGGTAGGAAAGACAACAATCGTTTAAACAAAAATAAATAAAAAGCCAATCCCATCACTTCAGTAGTCCTTTACCTGGGTGTAGACCAAACAAATCCTCTAACGGGTAGGTTTGTGCAGAAACAGTAGCTAGGGCACAGCCACCTTCGTCCCTACCTTGTGGTACGTCAGGACTCGCAGCAACGTTTCACAGCCCATGCAAAAGCGTCCGGCAGCGTGTCAGGAACAAACGTACCGCTGGCTCGGCGCGTCTGGCCGTGACGGCAGCCGGGGAGAAACGCCTGCGCTCGGAAAGACTCGGCTCCCTACT
>NW_010297234.1:0-15711 GCF_000700745.2 Antrostomus carolinensis | reverse complement strand
AGGCTGACTGGCCTGTAGTTGCCCAGATTCTGCTTCTTGCCATTTTTGAAGATCAGGGTGACACTAAAAGCCTTAATTTATATAGCGTAGTCTCTAATGTAAAAATTTGTCTTCCAATAAAGCATTAATGCCTACTAATGCTTATACTAGTGCCTTACTGCCCATAAAAATCTGCTAGCATTATTGCATTTCCCCCCCAGTCTTCTTTTTTATATTTGTTCTTTGGAGTAAGAACTGTCTTTGTTCTCTTTTTTTTGGTAGAGCTCCTATCAGAATTGGGCCCTGATCTGAGACTGGTTTTCTTAAGTAAAAACATTCTAGAAGAGATGTATTGGGAGTGAAAGTTTCAAACTAGATCTATGCCACCTGAGCCTCTGTGCTTCACTGCATGACTCCCATTTTAAAGATGGGGTAAGATTCAGGAGTAAAATAGTTGGAAAGATAAAGGAGGAGCTATGTGAGACTTCAGCCAAAAATAAGATCCTCCATCCATAGTCCTGCGGTCTCTGGGCTGACGTGTCATGCTGGCAAATCTTGTACCTTGTGCCAGCCCTCATTTGTATGATGAGAAAACTCAAGGACAAAAAGTTACAGCTGTTTCCACCAAAAAAAGTTTAAGACTAAAAATATGGAAATATCGTGTGGAGCTTTGGTAATCACTTAAATAATTGTTTGATTGACTGAGATACCATATCATGTACTCAACAGCATTTCAGTCAAAAAAAGTCAATGCAAAAAAATGTGGATCTTGTATTATTCAGGTAATATAAATTGAAAGAGTGACTATGTGAGACTGAGAAAATAATTAACAAGAAACAGTTTACCATTATTCACATACTTTAAAAATTTCATTTTTCTTGTTTGTAAGAGGAAATTTTAAGGAACCTCATTTATTAAAGAACAGAGAAGTATTCTGTAGTCACATAAAGTACTTGCTGATAAGCAATCCTTAGAATCTTTGAAAATCTCTTTTCTTTAATAATTACACCAACTGCCACCCCTCGACACAAAGCAAAGCTTAACTGGCTCAGGGACTTGAGAAATGCAACGGTTGTCTAGGGAGGCTGAGGAACATATGATTCTGCATTTATTTTAATAGATATTTACATGCATATGCAATTTGTAAATGCACATACTTTCATACATGTAAGCAAAAAGAACAAAAAGACCTCAGCAAACAATACTGTTGATGATTTTGGATTCCATAATCTCCTTTGTAGCCCCCTAATAGGTATTACATGCAGCAGAAACAAAAAAGGAAATTTTCCGTTTTAAGCAGGCCTCTTAATCCTAAGAAGTATGTAATCTTTTGGAAATGACTGAGTGGCGCATGGCTGATGGCATGCAATAAAGGTGGTTGACCTGTCCGCTGTGGAGCAAACCCCAGGCAATCTGCCTAATCTCAAACTGGGAAACACATCCAGTATCACTGCAACTGGAGAAATCACATGGGTATTTCTTCCAATGCCTTGCAAATGCATACACCAAAATTATTAAATCAAGCTTTATTCATTTTACAGTTTAGCCTTTTTGAAGTATCTCCCATGTCCTTGAAGAACAAAGAAGCCAGCTCTTTTAAATTGTTTCTAAGATGGTCTGCAAAATGCCTCTCATCTCCCTGAGAGGAAATAACTCAATCCCCACAACACCAGGATTCAAAAGAAATACTGGTAGAGTAAAAATCTCAAATAAACAAATATCATTGGCAGAATTAGAAATTTCTATATTTAAGACATTGTTATTTTCCCATTCTTAAGTGTCTTAAGATACAATACAGTTTTGCTAAATTTTAAACACTCAAGTTGAAGTTTTCCATGGCAGGTGTCTGCCTCAGGCTGAAATGCATTTAGTTCTGTACTTGTTTTGGAAGGCTTGAGCAGACTGAGCACATCTATGCCTCACAATAGCTTTCGTAGGAAAATATTTTGCCCCTATGAAAAATGTTTACAGTTACCAAGGAAACTGTATTATCTTCATGTTCTGGAGCAGCAGCCTAAAATTTGGCATGAGCTATCCTGTGAAAATCTGCCTACATTTGGTTTGCATTTATAACTTGCTGGGGTAAAAAATAAAAATAATAATAATAAGAAAAAGCTTCCATGCTTTTAGCCGTTCGGGTTTGGCAGCTGTCTTCTCCAAAGCTTCATCTGCACTCGGGCTGCTCATTGCCTGAACTGAAGGGGCTGAGTGGGACTCTGTGCAATTCCTCCTGTCTTTGTCGAGTATTGTGATTTGGAGAACAGAGCTTGTAGCAGGAGATTATTTCTCCGTTAGTGTCAAAGAACCCCCGCTGATGCCACAGCAATAAAAAGAAAACTGCCTAAGTGGTGCATTAGGAGCTGGATCTGAGTGTTCCAAGTATTGGGACAACGATGGAGCCCAGGAGGAGAGAGTAACTGCAATTATTAGCCAAAAGATGTGAAGGCAGAGAAAAGTGGAGTTAAAATGTAAAAATAATAGAGAGGAGTGGCAACAGTCTGGATCTCAGAAAGGAATTATTTGACTGGGAAGGCCAGTAGGGAACCTATGACCGTAATGCGGATGTACTGGAAATAGCACCAGTGGTGGCATTGTGTTTGGAAATGATAGATATATATGTTTGCCTGCCCCCCTAGAACTAGTCTTTTGCTCCTGCCAGGTAAGAATTCTGTAGGCAGGTGAAATGTGTGTCTCGCCTGCCTCTTGTGGCTGATTCACAGGAAAGTGACAGCTTTTCACTACTCAAATACTTTCGTAGATTGCACATCAGAGATCTGTGCCGCTTCTAAAAACTCAAACCACTTGAGAGTATGTGCATGTGATGCAACTTCTGTTTATAATTTTTACTTTTTAAAAGCTAAGAAATTGCACTGACTTTCCAAACATAGTCTTATTGTTCTTTAGGCTTTTATGTTTAACATGTACTTACTTCATCAGAAATTCATAATGGCAAGTTTTTCACTGAAACCCAATATCAATCAGTCAGTTTTAGAATACCCTTGGAGTCTACATGCTTTGTGTTTCTGTCATCACGTGTCTCTGAGGAGGGAAACTCTAAACCAGAATATCCAAGGAAAGAGAATATTTGACACATATTCAAGCTCATAGAGCTTAAAAGACAGGGAGGTACATGTAAGCTCAAAATGGAACTGCCTGGAAAATGCTCAGTTTGCGAGGACTAAGGGCAGAAACTCAGTAAATTTCTCTCTGGTCATTCAGCTATGCCACCCAGTTTACCAGAGCTCTAGAGAGGAGAATCAACCCATTCCCAACCCACTGCCTGGTGCTCTGTACTTCCAAACTTTGATTATGTTGATAAGCATTGAGGAGTTTGCTTTGCCTTTGTACAATTAACACCAACTGGGCTATTATGCAACCTTGATACTTTTCTTTTTTTACTATTTACTATTTATAATTTCTTGCTTGATGTCATTCTAAATAGCACTGATACTTCCACATAAAATTACAAATGAAGTTTTGCAATGAAATAGAAAAGACTATTTTGACTACAGTTCTGCTAAATACTTTGCCATGTTACATGCGTGTACAGTGTTACTTGCCATGTACAGTGCTTTGCCATGTTAAATGCTTCCCACAGAGATAACATCTTATGACCACTGTTGCTTAGAATTAAGAAAAAAAAAAGCCCATCCAGCTGATAAAGTCTATTGCAAGATCAGTGGAACATACTAAAGCTCCACTCTAGATAGCAAAAATTAAGTCAATGACACGACTAAAAGAAATGAGATGACTTACTTATAAATCCCTAGCAATCTTCGTAACTAATGAATAATGATTTGTTTACAACTAGGCTCTATCATCCTCTGCTTTCTGAATCATTCCAATAAACCTTCTAACACATCTCACTTTGACTATCTTATGTCTATAAAAATTGAATCCTTTGGATATCGTATCAGCTACAACTTTTCTCAGACTGTGTGAACATCTTGAAATATCACTGTGAGGATTTCTTTAAGATGCTTTAATTATAAGCCAGTTTAAGTGATGTAACGTAGCTGCATTTCCTTTGGCCTTTGTACGTAACTGAACAGATTAACTTTTGCAGTTAGGATGTATATTTTTTCCTAAAATTTAGGACTATCAGGCAACTGAAAAGTTTTCAAGATAATAAACCATGTTAAGTGCATCCTGGTTATTAGAGATGTTAAACGATGAGAAGTAAACCCCAAATTTGATTACCAATAAGCACCTGAACAAGAGGAAACTGCTTTTTTTCCAAATGATGGTTTTCAAGAGGAATTTTTAAAACTTCTCTTTGAACTATTTTGTTTTGAAATCTCTATTTTTCACTGTAGAGAAAATGTTTATTGATATAAAATTCCTTCTGAAGAAGAACAGGGATTTCACTCGTTGAACCACCACCACCGTCACTCCTAAAGGCAGTCCTTTTTTACTTTGTCCCTACATCACATTCCTTTCAGTTGCTTCCTGAAGACAAAATCTCTGTAGTCAGGTATTAGTGGGATAGCAAGGAGTTGTATTTTAACTAGTACAGATAACTTAGTTGCTGTGCCAAAAATATAAGTTTTCTTTTGTGAAAAAGAAATTGCTCCAGAGAATTTTTTTCCTCACAACTCTTAAAATGTACACCAGCACTAAATCTGCTCTCTTTCGTGGGTTCACTTGAAGACCTGAGCTGTGAAGTTTCAACTCAAGAAATCAAGAATTCTTTGTACTATGACAAGTGATACGTACTAAACTTGTTACCCAGAACTGGCCAAATGAGATCTTCTATTGTAACAGTATCTTTTCATCTTTTTAGTGAAATCAATACCTGTGATTTTAACTTTCCAGATTTTCTGAATTTCCGCTTGAGGGCATGTGTAGCCAATATGGTCCTACATCCTTTCAGTTTCTCTCTCTTCTGTCTGCTACTCATGCTGCTCAACAACTTGTTCTTCAGCCAGTCTGCTGCCTCCATCTCATTTGAACTTTGTCTTGGCTTTCTGAATCAGGCTGCTATTCTTTTAATACCTGTCCATAATCAACTACACCAGTTAGCGAGTTTCTGCTCAGATTAATTTATTTTTCTAACATTTTAGAATTGTTTCAGCAATCCAGATTTTATTCTGTTTTTTTCCCCGTGGAGATTGCTTTCAATTCTCCTTTGTGTTTCAAGGGAATTTTCCCATTTCCATTGTTAAACATTATTTCTTTTATTGAGCATGTTACTTTTGCCATATGGAGATGTAGTCTGTATGATGTGGAAATGCATGCTTTGTATATGTTTGTGCTTTATATACTGATATATAATCGTATGTTTAAATGAACAAATACACAGGGTCATCTGAGTGGTTTTTTAATCATACATAGAGATTAGCTTTACTATTTTCTTGTCTTTGGTTTTGTGTACACGGCAGATGTACTTGAAACTTATTGTTTCCTAAATAGAGAATAAGAAAGTTCTCAACTTGGCATTATTGACGTTAATTTGGTGAGAAAGAATGAACGAAAGGCAATATTATCTGCTTGTACCTATTTAACCCTTTCATCCCTCTGAATCATGTCCCAGAATAAAGGTTTCTTTAGTAGGAGGCGAATCTTAAACAAGAGCTTGAATGTTCTCCTTAAATAGATCGTTATGTTGTTATGACAGGTGAAAAAAAAACCCAGCTATTAAATGTCACAGGATTGTAGAATCACCACATTGTTTAGAACTTCAGTCTGACTGATAGCACTGCACTGGAAGATGCAGCTGTAGAAATCAAAATGCATATCTGAACAACACTGAGTCATTAGCCATGTTTTTTGAAAGAGTAATGTCTACTGATTTGCATTTGCTTTGCTCTACCTTACTTTGAATTTTTAAAAAACATTATAAGGTTCTTAGAGTATTAGACCTTTATATGGGTAAAGAAGACATCAACAGTCCAGTAGTTACAGTAAGAAAGTAGATAAAATGTTATTTTTGACATAAATTGATGACAGTGTGGTGGGAATTAAGAAGAAATGTCTAGTACAGTTATTGCACACTTATTCAATATTTTCCCTACTTACTTTCCTTTGAAGAGCATTTGGCACTGGGCACTCTCAGGATACTGGAGCAGGAGGCCTGTTGGTCTTATCTAGGAAGTCAATTCCTATTTTTCTTCTAATTTGCTTTGGAAAAGACAGAAATGCCTCATATAGTAAACACACAATTATTGCAGAGCATTTATTGTAGGGTTAGCAAAAGGGATAACTTGACAAGCTTATAAAATCTGTATAAATATAACCGAGTATGTAAAATGTAATGTTTCTCATTACAAAGTAAGAGAAATGCAAATTGATTTCATGGAAGGCACACAAAATACTTTTTTTTCTGCATGATTCTTTTGTTATTGTGAGACATCAGTGTGATAATGCCACAGGGAGATAGCAGGCATCTTGCTGTTGCTTAGTTCTAATAAGACAAGGGTTTTCCCAGTACCAGACCTGCTCAGGTTATTGTACACCTCTATTATTTCTAATAATAACTATTTAGCTCTTTGACTATCTTCCAGACAAAGCTCTTGAATTAAACCAGAAAATATTCACTAGGTCTACTTCACATAGGCTCTGTCTTCACGGATGTACCCTCTGGCTCTCAAACTGCAATTCTGTTTTTAAGTACACTAAATTCTGCTTTGGTGGAATACTGTTTATCTTACTTCAACTGTGAGCTGACTTTCATGAGAACACAAGGTAATTTAAGAGCTATTGCTCCTCAGGGCTTGAATCCTGACTACTTTTACATGTACACAGAATGATGTGAGGACTTAGGTTTTGCATGCTGGCCCAGTGTTCCTAGGAGGCCAGAGCTTAAACTTTGGAAATTTCAATCAAGGTACATACAGGTAGATGAAAGGAAAGTACCTTTTGGAGGTTGAGAATAGATTAAGTGACCGATGAAGAAGTAAAAATATAGTATCTCAGATTGCTGTTGGACTCTGACTTCAGCTATTTTCTGCAGCTCAGAGTTCTCCTGATTCTCATATGAAATGAGACAAACAGCTGAACAGATAAGCTCACAGATGATGAGTGAATGTGATTTTTGTATGAGGGAAAACATTGTCTCTTAGAGGTAAGTGTGAGAGTTAAACCGTGTTGAACTGGAGAGTGAACAGCTTAGCAGTCCAGTTCTTTTCCCTGGCAGTTGAGCCTTGTATTTCAGAATCTAAGCATTCACCCGAAATACATTTTCTCTATCTCTTGCTACAATATCCTGTCAAACACAAATAAATAATGAAATAATATATTTTAAAGGTAAATATAATAATAATAATAATAACAATAATAATAACAATAATAACAATTAAAATATTTTAAAGATAGAGCCCAATGGATCCCAGTGCATTGAGATACACTGTGCTGATGCAGAATTCAGTGAAGGACCTAGCTCAATGCTGAAGATGGCATAGGGAGATGTTAGCTGACTAAGTCAACCTCACACCTCAGTCCTGACTGAGGAATTTTACTTCTGGTTACATGACTGGCACCACTGTAAAATACAGACATGCCATGAGTCCTCACGGCAGGATCAAACAAGAGTATGAAGAGTTATGAATTGTGCCTGCTTGTAGCAAAGGAGGAGTAACTTCTCTGAAGTGAACTGACCCCTATCGACTGTCAGAATTATGAACTACTTCACTGTCAATTAAAGGGCACGAGAAAGGAAACAGACAAACACACTGGTAACATCTACGTGATGCCTGACATATTGTTTGTTTGATCTTAAATTGTTTTATCTTTAGTGTCACTGCTGGATATAGATTAGATTGTATCTGCAGCATTGTACTCGGGTGTTTTTTTGCTTTTTCTGAGTACTCAGAACCAGATTTTCAAAATATGACATCTATTTTTCAGGTATAATTTTGAGCACTGCTTTTTCTGCAAGCAAATGATAAAATATACAGATATGCATACAAACCTCAGCTGTATGTGCTAACTGAATACAAACTAAGCACAAATGGGCTTTTACAGATGTAAATTCTATCATTTACTTGTACAAGTGACAGTGATAAACAACCACAGACACCAGTGATTTGCATGCACAAAGTTGAAGTTTAGCCCTGAGTGCTTTTTGAGACCTTAAGTGTCATACCCTGTTGACAGCATATTTGACCTGAGAACATCAGCTTTTTAATCAAAACATTTCCTTGCAACTTCAGTTTATTTTCTTTATATTCATTACCATGTCTGTTTACTTTTAATCTATCATCAAAACATCTATCTTTGAATGGTTAGGCCAACTGTTGTCTTTTGCTGAACTATTGCTCATATAGTGGCAGGCATTGCTATTCAAGTACGTTGGCCTCATTTTGGGTCTAATCCTACTCATTTGGAAATTACTGGACATATCTCTGTTGGCTTTTTGATTGTACACTCCTGGGGGCAGGGATGTGTCTTCCATTGTTTTTTGTGAGTGCAGTACCAGTGATGGTGTCCAAGAAATACAAGTAGACAATAAACTATTCTTTCAAGGAACAAAAGGATGTTCTTTTTGATACATTCATCTTTCATCTCTCTTGAGTTTGCCATTCAAAGTCAGAAAACTCTTTGCAGGTTTTTTTGCTTTCATCGATTTCCTAGGATTTTGTATCTTTTCATCTTCTCATGTATGCTCATTCATTTACTTCATACTCAGTTGTTCAAATACCTGGTTTTAACCCTACAATTGTAGGTAGGAAAATTAAACAAAAATAAATTTCTTATGTTGCTTTTGGAAAAAAGTATGATATCCCACTCAGCAAATGTTTCTTTAAAATTTTTGCTAGCTTTTTACTTCCCTATTGCATCCTGCAAAAGCAGAAATAGTGAAAATGTGGCCTTTACAATTAAGGAGAGCTTGCTAGCTCCAAAGTACGCGTATATTGAAATTATTTATGGCATTTAAAATTATTTTGGAAAGGGAGAGTTTGGGATTTTGTGTTTCTCCTTCAAAGCCCAGTCCACATTGTAGTTGTAGTACTGATCTCAAAACAGGTTTATCCTAAGCAAAGACAGCAAAGTCAGACTCTTTCACAAAAATGAATTAAAATGCTGAAGACTATACTGTTTAAATAGATATTCTCTGACTCACTGGATTCAACCAATTGCAGATTAAGACCTGAATATAGTGAAGAAAACTGTAAAACCCTAATCTCAAATCCCAGCAGTTGAATAGAAGAGTAATTGATAATGTACATACTTGTTATCAACTTTTAATTTTACGAAGATGTAACAAATTTTGTTCAGTCTTATTTATACTTAAACATACTTTGTTTCTTTAGTTTATGCTTAACACACTTTTTTTAACTCTAATAAGTTTCATGAATTTAAATGTATTACCAGTCTGCAGAAAAAAAAAGAGAGAATGGAGCATATCTCAGCAGGGCCACAGCGTTAGCAGAAGCTGGAAGAAGTAGTCGAATCAAGCAGTATTCATTAATTTAAAAATTAAAATCATAAACATTTTAAGAAAGTGATTTTGCGCATATTGTTTACACAGATACTACCAAATGGATTACTCATCTATTTTCATCATCAGGAAAATTCTCCAGACTTCAGTTTTGACAGTTTTAAACAAAACCCATCACCCTAGCTCCAAACTGTATTTGCATATGTATATATGCAGTCTGCTACAAAAAATGAAGATGCTGTTAGCATATTGAGCTCTTCTGCTTCTCTACTACCAGGCACAGAAGCAGTGAGAAGAGATTGGGAGAGAGAAAAAAAAAAAGCAAAGAAGAATGGAATCAGTAGAGCTAAATACTTCAGTGTTCTGGGCATTCTCCTTACCCCATGGCATGTTCCAGCTCTGAGGATGTTTTTCTAGGATCTCACTGGGAATATCAGAAATAATGGCAGGCAGGAACACTCTATAGCATGGAAAATCGGACAGGAGTTAGTGTTCCTGAGACCTGCACTAGTTCCTACGTAAATCTCTGCACTTTACACAGCAGAGCAGTGTGCACTGTGTGGGCTTCAGGTCAGCTGCTGAAGCAGAAATGCCCGAGGGCTAAACCCATGCATATTCTTGTTGTCTCTCTCTGTTATTGAGACTCTGAACTTCAGTGGACCAGTCCCTACAAACCCACTCTTGGCTGCCACTGGAGATTTTGTATCCCTTGTAGAGCATTCTCGTGCCGTTGGCTGCTCTTGAAAGGTTAATCTCTGGCAATGCAGATTTGACATCCGTTAAGAAATAATATAGAGCATTTATTTTCCCCTTGTTTTAATGCATCTCCCTTTTGTTTATTTGTTTCTAACAAACAATTATTATGACAAATTACTTTTTTCCCCCCATTTTCTAAGTTAAGTGAACTCAGTGGATGTTTTCCTTTCCAAGAAACTGAAAACTAGGTCAAATTTTTCAATTTGGCACAGATCCAGGCTTACCACAGGAACTGAGAAGACTCCAACATCACCCAGTGAAATACAGATGTTTTCAGATTGTGTGCAACAAATGTCTGTGGCTGTGCTGCCCACCCATTTGCCTCAGAGCTGCATTTCCTTTCTTTGAGTCTGCTAGGTTAGACCTTCTGTCCCACCCTGTGATGTCTTGACTAACTACGAGCCCAGGCCAACTCTCAGAAAAGTCAGCAGAAATCGCTGCTTCCTTTTCCACCACACACAGCAATTTTGAGGGGAGTAAAGCCTTCCATAAACCCTGCCAAGCAGGTACTTACGTACTCAAATCAGGACACTGCTTTGTAAAGTGAGTGCAGGGTCTGCGTGACCATTGTTCTCTTTCATAGAATCATAGAATGGTTTGGGTTGGAAGGGACCTTAAAGGTCATCTAGTTCCAACCCCCCTGCCATCAGCAGGGACACCTCCCACTAGACCAGTATCTTTGCAGTATCGCAGGCAAGGAAGGATGAAGCTCTGGCTATAGCCAGAATAGTTTTGTTTGTCAGTTATGTAGAATGTAAAGTACAAGGAGTTCTGTTAGTGTTTGAAAGTCATGAAGCCTATCAATTCTATCCCGATAGCTTTCTAGAAAAGGATCTGTAGGAGCTCAGGAGACCTCCCAAGGGTTACAGGATTTTCTGATTCAAAAAGGAATAGATATAAGTCTTTAAAAGGCTCAAAAAATATCACTCAGGGCTTGAGTTGTGTGCCATTCTGTGTGGTTTCAGTACTTGTGAGCAGAAATATTAGAATGCAGAACTGATAGTATCGAAATTGTAGATGGAAAGCTAGGAGACAAGACACTTCTGAAAATGTAGCTTGTAGTGTGTCCATTTTCATGTTGGGTTGTGTAGAGAATGGTGGAATTCAAATAGTATTTTCAGCTTTTACTCTCTAAGAATATCTATAGCATGTCTTTATATCTCCATGCAACATAATTATTTTAGGATAGCATTTTTTAAGCACATACAATTATAGACTTTCTGAGACAGAAAATACCTGCATAGATAGATCTTGAAAATTACAGAAGCCCCCAGGTTACTGAATGTTTGCATGCTTGCAGTAAAGCACCTTAGAGAACAGAAGCAGGGATCGATGGGTGGGAAAATGACTCAACAAACATCTGTGTCAGCCACTTTGAAATGTATAGTACAGAGGGAATTACCGATAAGGTCAGAGTCTTCATGAGAAAGCAACTCTGTTTGCAACTCTCAAGCAAGAAATGAAATAGCCTAGAATGCAAGTTGACAGATCTAGTGTTGAGTGAGGCCCCAAGGAGCTTGCGTTGACAACAGGAAACCTTTGATTTGAATTGTCTAAGGGTGGTAAAAGGTAAAAATTATTCAAATGTTGAATGCAGTGGCTAGGTGAATCCTGAACCAACAGATGCGTGAGGCAGCAGAAAGCCGAATGCTGCCTCTCTCATACAGCGATAACTATGTTTTTATGAAGATTGCATATATCTTGCTGACTTGTAAGAGCCATTTTTGTACATTTGACATGCAACATCTTCAGTTTATCCACATTAACATAAATATAAATGTGCCTGAGAAAGACCTAAAAATATCTTTGAACGAGAATTGTTATATAAGTAAACATCAGGAAATGATTTAGTTTCTGAGCAATTATCTTCAAACTGTTCATAAGAAAAAAGCAGACAAATTGCAAAATGAAAGAAATGACCAAAAGAAGAGACCATGGAAAGGACATAAATGTTCTGTTTAATCTGCCACTGAACTACGTTATGATCTTAGGCAAATAATTTAGTTTGTGTATGTCTTCCCACCATTTCTAGCCTTATTAATTAGGACTACAGAGGATTCCCCTGCCGTGTGGCTTGCACAGTATGTTGTACCATTAGCTGATCATAACCAAGACTAAGAATGCAAAAATGACACTGTTTTCTAAAAGAAGCAATCTTTGACCCTTTCTATCAAATTGTTCTGATACTCAGCCTATAATTAAATTCATAGTCTCATCACTCCCTAATTTTAATTTTTTGAGACATGAAGAATGCCATTGGTCTTGAAAGGTTTTCCTTTTGCATTTTAGAATGTCGGTGTCTCTGGAATCTATTATAGTCACGTCACCCACACCTGTTTTTCAGCACAACCTATGAGTGCAAAATATGCAGGAGCATGGAGCACGTGTTAATGAGTTGTAGTATTGATTTCACCAGCAATATTTTAATACTGTTTCTCTTGAAAAATGAACAATAGATCTGGGCTCAGAAATTCTTAATGCATGTTGTGTTTGGTAATAGTCTGTATTCAGTAATGTACTTTATTATTCTATATAGAAGCTAAATTTTATACTGTTTTACCACAGTGAACATAAGTGAAGGGGCCATGCTTATTTTTTTCGATTTGTCAGCACATCTGGAAAGCATTCAACACAATGTTGTTTTCTTATGAACACAGCCTCCCTGGTGTGGATTTACTCGCCCTCCAGTGAGACTCCCTGGTTTCTGCTTCTCAATGCATTGTCTTCCAAGGCAGTTGCCGTCTGACACAAGATTCTGACTCGCCATTCTTCCACCTCAGCTCTGAATACTATTCAGTGGACTTGCATTCCGAGTTCAATGTATGTATCAAGTTAGTTGAAGGTACCAAAAACTTTTCATTACCCAATACTGATCAACTCTTCAGCTCTGTGACTTGTTGAGTTATTACAGTCTGTAGTTCCACCCTTCTCTCAGTGCTTAGCAAAAATAATTCAGGGTAAAAGCTCACTCGCTTCTGCCTGGACCTGAGGAACCCAATGCCTGTCAGAAGGACCACTTAGGAGACTGGAAGGAGGTTGTATTTCTTATCTCCTCAGCCTGCTGGTTCAGCTTTCGTTTTCCTGTCTAATTTGTTAGTGCTCCTAGATTTGTAGTTACTGTTTCTATCTCAAAGTGTGTTTGGCCTGAAGACCATTATTTCTGTCACAGAAATTTGCAATGATTATTCAGACCTTTACCTTAACCTGACAAAATATGTTCCACTTAGGATGCTCTTGAAATCCATTGAGTAACAGCAGCCAGGTAGAAAGCTGGTTTGTGCAGAGGATGACTGGGAGCACACTGTTGTGATGAATTATTTGTAGTAATCTTATTTTTGCAATAGTATACTTAATGTTTTGCATCAGAAAAAGGAAAAATGGGGAAGAGAGGAGAGGAGAGGAGAGGAGAGGAGAGGAGAGGAGAGGAGAGGAGAGGAGAGGAGAGGAGAGGAGAGGAGAGGGAAATTTGAAATTGACCAGCCAAGTATAAATCTTTATATGGATTTTCATACAGTCTAGGGCCTGCCCTTCTCTTCTTATGTGTGATCATCTTCACCCAAACCATTTAAGAAGTTTCTGTTGGTTTTGGGGGTTAAACTCTCTTGGATTAGGAGCAGAGCTTTCTGAGTCAAGGGCCCCCACCTCTGGAATTAGTTTTCCTTGGTTCTCTGCCAATGTCCAGCTCCAGTAAGCTTCAGAGAACATGGTGAAATGTTTGTATTTGGGTTAGCTTTGCTCTATTTTTAGATGGTTTGTTTTTTCTTTGAATTTTACTTTACAAATCTGGAGATGTTAGATTGGGAGTTGTTATTTTCTAACAGCATTATTTAGTATTAGCCACTACGGGAAGGTTTCTGTGTTATTTTTCAGTAATTCTGTAAGCATGTGCTGCAGCGTCTGAATAAATGTTATCTTTATTTTCACTTTTATCTTGGCATTTTCCAACCTGTGATACTGGAGGTACTTTAACCCAAACTGGAAAAGCTCTCAAGAGCTGTACTCAAGTACAGAATTTTGTTCCTCGTGTGCTTTGTGGTTTGTGGAGGGAGGTGGTGACTGCACAAGTGGACTGACGGGAGTGGCTTGTCATCTACAAGGGCTCATTGCTTTGCTGTGGGCAATTCTGCAGCAAAGTTCACCTTTGTTCACGTTCTGTGGCTGTTGTTGCTATCCAAACAGGTCCCCCCAAAAGCACTTGTCTGCAGTTAGTACTGTTTTTTTCTAATGAGGCTAAAACTATATGAGTATCCAGAATGTTTAAATCCCGCTACCTCAAAATGTAGGCTATATTTAAATGATTATAAAGAAATCACTGTAAGTAGTCTAAAGTATTTGATTATAAACTTTAATATTCATTGATTGGTTGTCTCATTATTTACCTCGAGTTTAAATATTGATGCTGATAGTTTCAATAGAAATGCTCCTTATTTGCACCAATCTGAGAAGCCAGCAGGGCCTGCGCATACCTCTCATGCTTTGAGAATAATACTGACAGATCTTTAGAGAGGTGTATTTTTAAAATACAACTTTGGTTTGTGACAAAGACTTTTTTTTTCTGTATTGTGAGATTAGCCCTTGCTCCTTGTCCAAATACATTGTTGCAGTAGGATCTGATCAGGTTCCCACAGTAACAATCCTGTTGGGGAATAAGGGAACCCAAGGTGAGCAACAGAAGGGCACCATGTAATACTTGACAGTCACCCACTTCCCGAAATGCCCAGGGACAAGTTCCCTCCTGATGGAAAACAGACCCGCTCCTGAGGATGTGGCCCAGTATCTCTGCGGAGCGGGTGGTTGCTCTTGGAGAGGTCAGCACACGCATCAGACACATCAGGTGCAGATCAGATATGTATCTTGACACTGCAGGCTCTCCGTAGATGTTCCCAGTTAACTTTCAAAGCAGCTGCTCCTCAGGACAATGTGGTGTTATATTTAGAAGCGCAGACTGGTCACCTGATGGTGTCCTGATTTAAGAACGATCAGGTCTATACTCACCATTCATCTCTTCAAAGTGAGAAGGGGAATAGCTGAAGAGTTGGCTTGGCTCCCGTGCCACTAAGGAAATTCTTGTTTTGGTATAAAAGACTCTTAATGAGATTGCATTTTTCCCTACCATGCCTAACTTCGGTCTGAGAAGGACACTAACGTGAGGAATAAAATCATCGTGCGCGCACTGCAGTCACGACTGATTTATCAGTTTACACACGTTTGGTTTTGGTTGGGTTTGGTTTTTTTTTCCTTTCTGTTATTGTATTTGTGTTGAAAAAAAAAAAAAATCGGAGAGCCGGTGGCTGCTACTGATTTAGATTTCCAGGCTGGATTTGCTCTTGTTTTTCTCCTTTACTCCAGTTCGGCTTGTGCAGTGCTGCGTGGCGCCGGCAGCCTGAGAGAGAGGGAGCTCCAGTCACACACATAGGCTCAGACCACGGAGAGGAGATTAACATCAAGGAGCTCACATTTGCCATAGCGGGTGGTGCTGGGGGGAGGCGAGGGGAAAATAAAATAAAAGCAACAATCGGGTAAATGCTGGCCTCTTCTCGCCACCAGCACCTTGCACAGGTCTGAAATCGCTTGCTTTGCTTTGCTGTATTGCGCTT
>NW_010297233.1:0-9460 GCF_000700745.2 Antrostomus carolinensis | reverse complement strand
CAGCCTGAACCACTGGGCTTTTGTTTACTTCATCTGTGGAGCTACATACCGTACTTTGCAACACTCCTGCTACCACACAGGCTCTCAGGAGATGTATGGTGCCCACCTTTTTGGTGGTTCCCTGCCACCACGCTTCAGGCCTAATTGCAAGTTAGAGATTCTCCATCTGTTCAATGCAAACAAACCAGAGTCCTGATCCAAACAATTTTAATTGAATACTCGTGGCAATAAAGATAAGTAGTAAGAAAAAAGGAAGCTTTGCTCCTTCAAACTAGACCAGGAAATCTCTGACTGAGCTCAGGGAGGCTCATGATCTACTCTTGGTACCTCAGCTATCCACACTGTATAGGGTTCCAGAGAGTTCTAGTTTTATTCAACATACTAAATAACATCAGTGTTTATTTCCTAGTGTGGATTTTCTTTTTTTATCACTACATTTTTGTTCTCAAGCACAGAATAAAAATACCCCAGATGCTAATGTCTGTTTATTCCCATTACATTATGGGAATGTAGAAAGTGGGGAAACTGAGACTCAGAAACAAAATTGCACTCATTTATAGATAGGAGAGGGCAAAAGATAGTGTCATTTGCTTATAAGTACTGCTTGTGTGTCTTATGATATATGTAAAGTTATACAAAGGCATTAGTGACTTTGCACACCTTGTCATTTTTAAGGCTAATTTTTTGTGTCACTGGTTTTTGGGAAGAAGGACAGAGAACAAGTATCATATTAGTCCTTGTGAAAAATGCCAAACTGACAACCTTGAAAACAAGTACTTAATACTGTGTTAAGCAGTTCAGAGAAAGAAATATCCACCCAAGGCGTACTGAAAGGAGCTGCACAAGACTTCTGGCCTGTGGGAAGAGAGAGCTACCTGAATGCTGCCCTGGTGTTTTATGGTAAGCTGCGACTGATCTTCAGGAGCATTTGTAAGTTCAGTTGCTACAGACCTGAATTTTACATAAATTTTCTAAATACATTTTAGAATGTTGGCCAGGATGGCCAACAGTGTCCAGGGGTGCATTGAGAAGAGCATGTCCAGCAGGTTGAGGGAGGTTCTCCTCCCCCTCTACTCTGCCCTGGTGAGGCCACATCTGGAGTATTGTGTCCAGTTCTGGGCTCCTCAGTTCAAGAGAGACAGGGATCTTCTAGGGAGTCCAGAGGGGGGCCACAAAGATGATGAGGGGCCTGGAGCATCTCCTATATGAGGACAGGCTGAGAGAGCTGGGACTCTTCAGCCTGGAGAAGATAAGACTGAGAGGGGATCTTATCAATGTCTATAAATATCTAAGTGCGGGGGCCAAATGGATGGGACTGTTACAGGACAAGGGGCAATGGGCAAAAACTGGAACACCAGAAGTTCCACATAAACTTAAGAAAAAGCTTCTTAAGCACTGTAACAGGCTGCCCAGAGAGGATGTGGAGTCTCCATCTCTGGAGATGTTCAAAACCCACCTGGACGCTTTCCTGTGCAACCTGGTGTAGGGCCTGCTTCGACAGGGAGGTTGGACTAGATGATTTCCTGAGGTCTCTTCCAACCCCTGTGATTCTGTTAGTCTGTCATTCTGTGACTGTGTGATTTTAGAAATTAGATTTGCCCTGTATTATGTTTGCACATATATCAGACAATAAATTGCATACCTGCTGTGCTGGTCATTAGCAGATGTGTCCCCAAGGTTCCAGGGTCACTGTGTGATGTACAGACTAGTTGGACTGAAAAACAGGTCAAAGAATCTGAACGTGTTACATCTCTGTAGCTCTTTTTGACAGCTGATGTGTTTGACATAGTATTTCATGCTGTTTTGTTGAAAAGTTAGCACTATACAATTTCCACAAAGTACGCCTACAGTGGACTAGGAAACACACTATTGAGTTTTCAAAAAGTAGTAGTAGCTGTATGACATTGTATTAGGGGGCTTCTATTTGGGTTCTGTAAGCATCAACATAAGGATCAAGGGCATTCAACATCTCAAAATAATGCCCTGGAAATTAATATAAAATCACTGCTAATAAAATTTTAAGATTATATAAAGACAATGATGAGCACAAAGCATTCACACAGACTAAATCTTTGCAGCAAGAGATGCAAGAACTTGGTGCTTTAGCTTACCAAAAAGTGTATTGAAGGGACTGAATTGTAGTACAGAAGTACCTTTGTTGTAAGCAAAAGAAAAGAAGGGTTCCCCAGCCTAGTGGAGAAAACTGTAGTAAGGACTAATGACTGGAAACTAAGACCAGGCATATTCAAACTAGAAAATTGAGCATTTTTTTGTTGTTTGTTTTGTTTTGTTTCATTTTTGTAGTGAAGGTGATCAACCACTGGAACACATGACCAAAGAAACAAATCATTCTCCATCTCATGGCATCTTTAAATCAGGCAGTGCCTTAGTCAAATGCAAATTATTGGCTTCCTTGCAGACATAATGGCAAGGAATTTAAAGGCCTGTAATGCAGGGAGGCTATACCAGATGATCTAACAATCCGTTTTCACTTTAACCTCTGTGCATCAGTCAATAAAATGAATGAATTCTGGCAATACAGAGAGATCTTGCCAACTGTGAAAAGATGAACTGGTGCTTTTGGCATCCAGAGATGAGTGGAGGGTGCTTCTAACAACCAGAAGTTTGTTAGTTTATATATAACTTTTATTTTTCTAATAATGTTGGAGGACACAAAATTAGTTTATTTTTGTGGGGATTCCCATTGCTAAATTCTTTCCTACCAGCAGACTTGAAAAACAAAATTTCTTTATTTCCTTCCCTCTAAATTTAGGCTTCCAATCCATTCATTTAAGCAAACAAATGTCTTCATTTGCTTAGCAAATGAAACAAATCATCTGGACGTTCCTATTATTATTATCTGTGATAAACTGTTAATACTAAACCCAGTTCAAAGATCATTGAAATTAAAGAAAGGCTCTACAGAGTTGTTCCAGTAGAAGTTAATCAGGTTCGCTTACACTCAGACAGTCTTTCTGCAGCTTTCTGGTATCCACATCCAGTCAGCAGAATAGATTTCAGCTACATTGGCATAGATCTGAACCTGGGGAGCCTGTCTGTATTTGTTCAAATGTGGGCTTTTTTTTATTTTTATTTTTTCCTATAAACCACTGAAAATCTTAAAATAACATAAAAGATTCTGTTACCCATTTCTGGAGCAAATTATATTTTGCCGAGATTCAGGTTATTCTGTGGATACAATAGCTTCCCCACAAGTTGGAAAGTGTTGACTTCCATCATAAGGTTCAGTTTCACAATGTCAGTACCAAACAATTTGTTATTTTAACTTCCCTGTTTCCCCCAAAAGCAAGGAACAATATTCTAAAAGGCCTGAAGGATATCCAGAATCCATCCCAGTAGTTTTCATTTAGCTCCTACAATAAAAACAGCCCTTTCTGAAATGTTCATTTTTGTCTGTCAGACCTGCCTCCCTGCTTCATCAAACCTCCTTGAAAATTTGGCCTTTAGGTGTGCTTGAAAGAGGTGTGTTTAAGCAAAGTTTTTGGATGTGGAATGTTAGAGCCAGCTTTACTTCTGCTGATTTCACTGAGAACTCTAAGACAAATTTTCTCACCATTAATAAAAGTATTTTTTTTTAATGTACATATCAGCAATACTGAATGTCATACATTAAATGAGTTCAAAAATATTAAATAAGGGCCCTATTCTTCAGCAGTGGTTTTCTATTACCTGGCTGTTTTTATTATAATGTTCTTGCCTACAGCTGATATGTAAAAAGATATCTTTACTATTTTATGTACATTACTCCAGCACAGTACTGGTCCATTCTCACCTCTCTTAGCCAGCACAGCATCAGTATTATTATTATCATCATCATCAATATTAATACTAATATTAATATTAATAATATAACCACATTAATAATAACACTTTATATACTCCTCAGGCAGAAGAATATGTACCATTGATATATGTATTAAGATGAAGAAGGAATTTACCTAACAGGAGGTTAATTGGGTAGCAAGACAAGATAATAGACTTGGAACAGGTGGATTCAGGGCACTTGGAGACTGTATATTATAATAAGGTCTCTAGATAAAAATGTTTTATTTATTTGACTGGTTTATTAAATTATCCATAAATATATATATATATATATATTTAATACATATGGAAACTCTGATCGTTCAGAATGCATGACACTACTTATTTAATTCTGTGATACCCTGTAACATTACCATATTCAGGTCCATTCTAAGTAGATCAGCTATGCTTTTGTTTTCTCTCTCAAAAAAAAAGGCAAGGTAGACCTGTAGAAATGCATCACTGATGCACTAACTCTTACTGGGAATATTTTCTCAGCTGGGCATGACAAACCATCAGCAGAGAAGAGATACTTTGGGGGAAGAAAAAAAAAAGATGCAGCAGAAAGGAAGGAGAGTCCCTAAAGCAGGAAACTCATAATTAATTAGAAATCCTGTGATGAGTTCCCTGTCCTGCCACTGATACCTCTGTGCCTTGAGGCCACCCAGAGAATGTCTGTTTAGTGTCTCTGGTCCCCCTCCAGTAGTTTGTCACCACACAGCCATGTTGCGAGACTCAGATCTGGTTGTAATGAGGAACCATATCGAGAGGGAGCTGAGTTAGGTATGAGAGGCAGCAGGATAATATCTGCCTTTATTAGGGGACAGATACTGCCTTGAAAAGCCAGGACATGGATCCCTGCTGTTCGGATACGAACACGAGGATTATTAAATGAATGGGTGTCATAACAGAAATAATAACACTGACCTCTAGTTTTCATCAGTCTTAACGTTGTTCCCTCATTATAACAAACTATTTACCCTTTGGCCTCATTTTATGCACATGGGAATCAGACTATTGCCTCATAAAACAAAGGAGCAGTGAGATTATCACTTAAGTAATGGTCCCTAACATGCCGTTAGCACAGTGTCACGGACTGTTGCTATACAGCAGAGCAGCATAACTCCTTTCATTAGGGCACGGTCCTGGTGACATGGGCAGTGGAGCAGGTAGAAATGTCACGGAGCGAGTGAGCACAGCTTCCCATTCACCCTCGGAGCAGTCAGTCCCCAGAATTTTATCCCTGCAACTTGTTAAACCTCAGGAAGCTCATAGCCATTTAGAAATGATAGCTGCTGCCTCCGTGCCAAATTGCTTTATCAGTTTTAGTTAGCTGATTTTTACCCGCCCAGTATTTGATGATAATATGTTTGCACACTGTTACGTGGGGAAAATAGAGAGCACTCGGGGGGTGGGGGGGGGAAGAGGCCTTGATAATTTAAGAGCTGTCATTTCAGAACGAGAATGTCAAGCAGTTTAGATCTTGTTGACGCTGAACCCTGGGGCTCTTCCTCCCTCCTTCTTTTTCTTCATGTTTAAAGCAGGCAGAGTCATCCTGTGTTAAGGATGTGTAGTCAGACACCTCTGCTGGGGATTCTCCTGACTGGTTTCAAGCACGCAGCAGTGATGGAAGTCCAGGGAGACAAGGATCTGTGGATATAATGCCGGCATTGTCTACAGTTTCATTTCTGCTGTACGCTGGCCTCTCTCCTCCTTCTGCATTCATTGTCACTGTTACATTTATCTTGGGAGAGGGGCCAGTAGGCTGCATATTTATTAATCATTCTTACCTGCTTCTCTTTTTGTTCCTCACTTCCCGTTCTTTTCAGTACAGGGAGATAGAAATGCAGAAGTATATCATAACAGAAGTACTTACACAGCACTTTTTTTTATCCACAGATCTCAAAGGGCTCTACAAAGGTGAGTGCTAATAAAACAATTATCACCCCTGTTTGTCAAATCCCAGAAGCGAGCCTAAGAGACACCCCCAGAGGCGTGTAGCAGGCTGGTGATACAAGGTGGAAGAGCCCTCACAGCTCCCATGAGGCATGTTGAGTTTTCTGATGGGTGCTTCTTAAGCCCAGTAGCCAGGTGGAAAGGCCTCTCTTGTCCTTAATCAGAGATGTTTTGACCAGCAGAAGACATCCTTCTAAACAGCAATTCTGAGAGCTGCAGCACTGCACGGTTAGTGGACAAGCCAGTGCACTGTAATATTATCTGCACTGTAGCAATAGTTATTTTTGTCTCAGGACTCTGCAGATCTTCCACAGATTACTGGGCTGGCTGGGTAAGCAGGCTACAAAGGGTGCGTAGGGATGAGGAAATGAATATATGCATCAGGGAATTTAGAAGAGGTGATTATTAACTACTCTAAACATCCCTCCCTCCCAGAGCCAGGGTCTGCCCACCCTGGGTAGGCAGAGCTTTCCCCAGTTACACAGACACAGAAGCAAAATTTTGATTTCCCTGAAAGTAGTGATGTCTGCATAATATCACACCGCTGATTTTTATATCTCGATTTCAGCTTTGTTTATCTTCTGAGAACAGTTATAAAAATAAAATCCAGATTTATTTTTCTTAAGTGCTGATGAGGATGAAAGTCTGGATGTCTCAGGGATTAGGTAATGGGAGAGAGAATCTTTGGCTTGAAGTCATCCATTCAACTGTGGTCAGGTCAGCTGTGTGTTAGCACTTATGTTGTCCGCTATCCCATGTACTGAGAAGTTGGTGGTCTTACTCTGATGTGTAGCTCAAAAGGAACATTTCACTTGCAATGTGAAGAGGATTTATTAGCAACAAGGCTGAGGAGCACATGAGTAGGGAAAATTAAGCAGACCTGAAACTCCTGGGCTGGGCCAAGATTTCATTGCAGTGGAAGATGCTATGGATAATGCTGACTGTGCTGTACACCTCTTGCAGGTAATGGATCTAGGGAAAAGCCTTCATTGCAATCAATCCAGCACCTTCTCAAAGGCATTATCATCACTTTAAAAGAGGCTGAACATTAGTATTGTTTTCCTTTGATAATTGAAAGTTTCAGTAGATTCAAGATTTAACTGACCCCTTTTCGGCTCATACCAGCTATGAACTCCATGTAATTTTGTATATTATTATCTTCACTGAAAATATTCTGTGCTTTCTTTTTCCCTCCTGCTATAAGTACAATACCACTTGCAGCCACTGCCAGGGCCTTGGACAGTTGTGGGGAAAAATGTGATTTAAAAGTGGATTTGAAAAAAAAAAAATCTTTTCCTTAATGGTACCTTTGTAACTGATTAGATTTGATAATGGACTTGCAAATGAAGTTTAAACATTAATCTAAGAGCTCAATTAGGTGAGGTATTATGGTGCAGCAGAGATTTCCTCCATTCCCCAAGCAAGTGAAAAAACCTTGGAAATTAAGACAAAATAAAGCTGCTTTTCTTTGTTGTCTTTTGAGAGGTTTAGCAGAGGTTGTTACTGAATTAATGAAATACTATTGATTCATATATCCTTTCTAATAAGTGAAATGGAAGAGGATATCACTTACATTTCCTGTAGCAATTTCATACTGCAACTGGCAGCACCACTGAACCCCCAAAGGCCTGAAAATCCCTAAGCAAATCAGACCTCTCTGGAGGTCACCTGCTGACTGGAGATACATTAGCAAGCCACCTGACTTCTTTGAATAAGCTCTTATGGTTTCACTTTGCACTGGAAGTCGTAAAGAACACTTTTCAGTATGAGCAAGTTACTGGATCCCATAGTGTTTGCTCACAAAGGTTCCAACTCAAAGTTGTTCTTAACCACATGTTTAAATGGGAATTAAGCACATTATTAAAGTTAAGTGTGTGCTTAAGTACTGCTCTAAATAGAAATGCTTTCCTGAATCCAGGATAGCAATGAAGAGTAATTCCTTCCACAGCAGGCCTTGCAGGATGTAATGCCATAACCTACATTACGCAGGAGGTCAGATGGGATGGTTGGCTGTAGTCATCCTGTTTGGACCTCCAGCCTGTGAACAGGACACATCATTGATCAAATACCAACTTTCCAACTGGACTCTGTCCAGCACAAATGAACAGTGTTTAAAATAATAAGAAGGAAATAAAGATGGGCTGGGGTAATTAAACACAGGGGAGATTTTTTTCCATTCACAAGCCCCAGCCATCAGTGTTTTGGATAACTTGTTCTATTTATTAAAAAGCTATCTTGCTACAATGTATTTGAACAATCCTTTATTCTGCTCATTCTATTAAGGTTGCTCTAAAATTATTCCACTGAATATTGCCAGCAGCTTTGAGACCTTTAGCACACAGCATTAAGTAGAAATGAATAAAGACTTGGCTAAAATAACACATGGCAACTCACTTAAAAGGCACTGTCAAGATATTTTATACACCTTTCCTTTTACTCTGCTTTGTTAATAATATTCCTCTGAGAAGACTGAAAATACTTGATTCTTCCCACTGACATTTGGTCCCTGTGCAAATACAGATTGTCTTCAATGGCCGGGTGGGTGAGCCTGGCTCTTTCCTCTTAGGGGTTGCGTAGTCCACTGCTCTGTTGGACCATCTTCATTGTGGATCAGCAGTAGAAGTGTCCCAATAAGTGCTCCTATGCAGCCATATGATGAAGGAACCATCTGAAATGCAGAATTGGTAGTGACTGTGAGACTTTTAAACATAAACTCTTGGAAAGTAATACATAATATTTGCATTCAGGTATAAAAATGTCCTCACGGTACATGAACACAGGAGATGATGAGTTTGTTAAAGAATGCAGCTGTCTACTGAGGATTCCCACCACAAGAGCTATTTTCAGTGAGAGAGTCGCTCCACATGTACCTAGTGATGCCTTACAACAAGAGATGTCCTTCAGCTACTGCAGGGAGGACAACCTGAGCAGGAGTACCGTTCTGCTGGCTGCCACCGTTCACCAGTGGGATGGCAGCACTAACGCTGCCTCAGGTACAGAAACCTCACAGCATTAGCTGGGTGCATGTAGTGGGGTCAGTACTGAGCAACTCAGCAGAGATGTTCAAATCATCTCCTTCAGATGTGGGCTGGCAGCTTCAGCTGCACCACTTTGTGTGAGCCAGAGGTCTTCCCGGGGTAGTGCTTTGAAGCAGGGAATTGCTTGCCCCATCTCCCATCTTCTTGCGCTCTGGTGCTTTTACAACACATTCATCGTGGCTCATCCTTCCCCCTCTTGCTGTCATTTGGCTGCCTCAGGAGAAACAGAAATGGGGAGCCAAGTGACTACGTTGCTGATTCATTTCTCTCTGAGGTAGCACCAGTGCTCTGCCTGCTTTAATTACATGAAAAATTGTTTAGAAATGTGGGGGCTTTTTATAAGCCCTGATGTCAGATCCTCTTCTCATCTATGCTGGTGTCGATCATGAGGATGTCAACAAGGGCCAATGAGATCTGATTTAAAGCACAGCCTTAATTCCTTTCCAAGTCCCCTAACAGAGTATAGATACCACTGCAGAACAGTTGCCCATCAGCAGCCAAACAAAACCGTGCTGGAAGTTGTTGCTAGGACCAGATACCAAAAAACTGTTTCCAATAGTCCAAGGGCTATCTCTTCTCCCACTGTTCTCTTTCCTGTTTCTCCACTGCCTCCTCACCCAGACCTGGAAACATCCAAAGTG
>NW_010297232.1:978-4663 GCF_000700745.2 Antrostomus carolinensis | reverse complement strand
CGCCTCCCCCCTCGCCCAAGGGACGGGCGCGCAGACTGAGGGTGGCCAGAGCCTGCTCCGGGATCCGGCACCGCTGGGCTGCAAACGCCTTTCCAGCGCCCCTGGGAGTGATGCAGGGAATGGGTGTTCTCTATCCCTCTCCTTTTTCTACCATTTTTTTGGTTTGTTTTTGTTTTGTTTCCTTTTCTGTAAAGCTGAGGGTGGCAAGGTGGCAAAAGACGCAAGTTGTTTGCAAGTTTACTTCATTAAAAAATAAGAGCTAAGGATTATTTCATTACAGCTCTCGCCCCCGCTACCATCTCTTTGCTAGAAGCCGAATAGATCAGCAGTTTTAAATGCTTCTAGAGTTTGCAGAAAGTTTTATACTTTTTTTTTTCCTAAAATGAATTTATTGTGAAAAATAAACCGAGAAAACGATATGGCTTCCAGCGGGATAGAAATATGTGTAGCTCAGCAAAGATCGTGTCCAGGTTTCAGATGCTGGCTGAAATTTCAATCAGCGGGAGTTTTGTGCGGGCAATGTCCTAATTTGTTATAATCTGAGGCTGGATTAGCACCTCTGTGCTTTTGTGGGTACCCTCTAAAAGCACATTTCTCTGAGGCCCTGTTAAAGTCTACAGAAGGGAAGGTATGGATGTCGGTAATGGGGAGGATCGGCCCCGGAAAAAAGCTCGCTTTTACTCCTGGTTATACATCCAGTGTTCTCGTTATGCCGGGGTGCAGCGGGGTACAATGTTATAGAGGAGAAAATGTGATATATTCAGGTTTATGTTTCTCCTGCTTCTGTTCTTTGGGGTGATTTTTCAGCAGCGGAGATGAGGTGGCTGTTGCCTCTGCTGTGGGAGTGTAGCAGTGGGGTCGTGCGTGCATTAGGGTCTAAATAGCAGATCCTGTTATTTCCGTTGAGGGGCATCTAATAATTTTAGCTATGAATTTTAATCCTTTGAAAATAAACATTTCGCAAGTATAGGAACCACTGCTTCCTAGGGCTACAGAAGATCCCTGCTCCCTGTAAAATAATACATGCAGCGGTGCAATATTGCAATGAATTAATTGGCTAATTAATTATTTGGTATTTTTAGAGGTAGAAATAAGTTGGGGAAGGAAAAGAGAACGACTGGGTTAATAAAACATGGCCTCGAAACCGAAATAAATCCTTAAGGCTTTGCCCGCTGGAGGAAGGAAAAAAAAAAAAAGATTACAGAAAGAGTAAAGCCAAGATGTGAAACATTTAAAGAGGCAGTATGAAAACAGGATGGGGTTTACGTGATTAATAAAAGGTCGTATTGCACAGAGAAGGCAGAATTCGATCAGGGAAAGTAAATGAAGGGCTGTCAGGGTGAGAAAGGCCCTTTGAAAGCGAGGGGCAATGGAAACTCCTGTAAACTGCAGCGAGGATCACTTCTCTACGGAGAAAGGAAGAAAGGGCGAGTCGCTGATGTCAATTAAAGACAGACAGAAACAGAAATCATGTAGTAAGAAAAAAAAAATATCTGCAGGTCAATCTGGCATTAAGGGCGGACACAGCTTAAAGCCCAGATGATGGGATGTGTGTAATGCAACCTGAAAACCCGTACATGTTAAGACTCATTTTATCGGACCGTACTTGCCTTAGTAATGATGTTTGGTAAATTAGCCCAAATCCCCCCGATTTTCCACGCACAAAAAAAAGTTCCCGATAGGGGAATATGCCGAAACTGACGTGACTAATCCTTGATTTTAAACAGATTAGTTATGATTCACTAGCATTAAGTTACATGGGACATATGGCATCTCAGGGATGGTTGGTTGAGGGGTACCCGCGCAAGTTTCGGGGCATAAATAAAAAGATGGTCCAGACCCAGTAGGTTATACCCATGAAACCCCTCCTGGCTACTCCCGCACTGGAGCCGGGATGCGGCGGGCAAACCCCACAGCTGAGCCTCTATAGCTTGGTCACCTCGGGGAAAAGCCGCACTCACTTTCTCTCTCTTATACTCATACACACATATACACACACACGTATATATATATGTATGTGTACACGCATATATAACAGACATATATATCATATAAAAGTAGCATTTGCCCTCAAACTAGAACCTTACCAAATTACATCATGAATGCAGCATTTACGGACACAGAACCATAACTGGAGTAATTCTTTCAGATAGCAGGACACTGAATATTCATGACATATGAGAGCAAATTTGTTCTTCTGGGAAGCCCTATACTTTATTACAGGAGTGTTAACTGTCCTGATGCTGCGCTGAAGAGGGCTATGAGAGAAGCTGTATATTTGAGACAGAAAACAAATTTTGGCTCTTCTGCCAGGGCGCAGCTCGTCACCCTGCCGGGGAAATACTGATGGACTTGAGAGAGGAGAGTATCCTGGTACGCTACTGAGGAGGTGGCACAGCCCCCGAAGGGGCGCGTGACGCTTTCCTGGGGGCAGGGAGCAAGCGTACTGGAGTAAGAGACTTTCCTATGAGGAGGGGGGCATGTGCCGGAGCTTGCTACCCAGCTGGTTAAACGCCTTCCCTCTGCAAATCCTTACAGGAGTTTGGGGGTAAAGACGACCCTCTGGGAAACACAGTTGCATCTCCTTTACTAAAGGCTGTGTGGCTGCGTTGTCCCTTGGGGTTAATATAAGCCATTTTGCAGACTTTCAACACGATCTACATGAGAGAAGTTGCTTGGCATATTTTTTGTGGGCTACTCTGGAGAAAGCTCCATTCTCTCTTCTCCTCCTCATCCCTGGCTCAGCAGTTGAGGCCTAACTGAAGCCTCAATGTGTGTTTGAGGGGGGTTGCTTCAGCCCCGGAATGAAAAGCCTTGGAAGCATCCCTGCCTCCCCAGCGATGTTTGTGTAAGGCACTCAGATTTCTGTTACCAGACCCGGAAACAAATCTATTGCCTTCTTTAGGAGAAACAAATGCAGCCCGGTATGAGCAGGCTCTTCTTGCCTTGAACAAACCCTCACTTGAGCATGACAAATAATGTAGGGCGCGGGCGATGAAAACACTGGCCACTGGCCCTTACTGCAGAGCTCTTTAACTTCCTCTGCTTAGTGAATCAAAACGCTGCGGCTCAGACAGCCAAGAAAAATATACTGACGGGAACTTTCAGTGCTTCGGCACACAAGGAAAAGGTGAGGGGTTTGTCTGAAGGAGAGTAGCTCTGGAGTTTGGAAAAATACATAAACTTAAGAGCTGGGCTGAGCCATCAAGCTTCTTCCCATTTTGCTGCGGGGAGCGGGGCTCAGAGCTTCCCCTCCCTGCACCGGGGTGGCGGCTCCTTGCTCGGGAAGAAGAAGGTCCACCGCCTTCCCACTGAAATAAACGGGAGAGGGGGTGGTTTGGTTGTTGGTGGGGTTTGTTTGTTTGGGTGGGTTTGGTTTTTTGGGGGAGCTTTTTCGCTTGATCGGGTTTTGGTGGGGTTTGTTGTTGTTGTTGTTGGGGTTTTTCCCTCGCTGGGCGAAAACGCTCAACGTCCAAATCTAAATATCAAATTCACCTTTAACCGAAGTTCCAGTGTGCCGCGGAGCCGTTCCCGCTCCGCGCCCCGGGGCGCTGGGAGGTGGTGGTTGCCGAGCGGGCGGCAGGACTGCTGGGCGGCAGAGCACTGAGCTATTCCTGCCTCCATCCCAACCCGTGTCCTACAGGGGAAAAGAAAAAAAAAAGGGGGGGGGGGGGGAAAAGCCCCT
>NW_010297232.1:0-955 GCF_000700745.2 Antrostomus carolinensis | reverse complement strand
GGGGGGGGGGGGGGAAAGACTCCTTTAAAAGAATAGACACGAGAAACAAAGTGGGACTTCACCAAGAGACTGGGACTCAGAGGGAAACACGGAGGTTTAGGGGAAGCTGAGGTGAGCAGCCAGGTAAAATGTTACATCAGCAAACAGTGCTGCTCGGGAGAAGGGGGAGAGGAGAAATCACTTGGAAAGATGAAAATCGCACATGTGCTTCTGATGACCCCATTAGATGTGAAGTCCTCCAGGAAATACATATTTGAAACAGCCAGGAAAAACAAACATGCCTTTTATAGACTTGCCTGTCCCGCCATGAAAAATGCAAACCTCGGTATGGTGCGTGTGTATCTAGGGGATGGGAGGGAGGAAGGGGGAATAGATTTTGTAAAGAACCCGATGAAAGCTACCTTCATCAGGAATATTCATTTGCGCTACCCTGCTCTCCAAAAATAGGCTGCAGCGTGAAAACCGAGGCAGTAGTTAAAACCACCGCGTGTGAGACAGACATCTGGGTCTGAAAAGTGACTGTCAGGAGCTCGTCTGGGTGTCAACACAGGCAAGACTGGCTGGCAACAGTGAGGAAGAAAAAAACCCAAAACGTAGGGGAGAAGAGTTAAAAAGTGTGATTTTATAAAGCTTACAGTTTGCTGTAAAGTTGGGAAAAGTCCAGTGAATCATACTGGAAGAGCGATTTCTAGCTGCGCAGGAGTTGGGGTCTGGGCAGATACCCCAAATCCCTCCTTTCCAAAGCGCCGTCTTAGATGCAGTTGTGTTGAGGGTCGGGGGAGAGAGCAGAGACTTCATCCGAGAGCACTTTAGCACTAAAAGCATCATCATCTGCGTCCCCCGACCACCCTGCCCACGGGGCCGGACACAGGGACACCGCTGCCGGCAGCGCGGGCAGGCTCCGAGGGGACACTTGACCTCCCTCCCCGCTTTCCACCGCGGCCACCAGGCCCCC
>NW_010297231.1:0-786 GCF_000700745.2 Antrostomus carolinensis | reverse complement strand
GGGGGTGTCTATAGTTATTTGTATAGGATTCTATAGGGGTTTCTATAGCAAGTTCTATAGGGGGCTCTATAGGTGTTCCATAGGGAGTTCTATAGGGGGTGTCTATGGGGGTTTCTATAGGGGCTCTATAGGGTTTTCTGTAGGGGTTCCATAGGGAGTTCTATAGGCATTTCTATAGAGGGTTCTATAGGGGTTTCTGTAGGGCTCTATAGGAGTTTCTATAGGAGTTCTATAGAGCTACATAGGAAGTTCTATAGGGGTTTCTATAGGGATTGGTATAGGGCTCTATAGGGAGTTCTATAGGGACTCTATAGGGGCTTCTACAAGGGCTTCTATAGGGAGTTCTAGAGGGCTTTCTAGAGGGCTTCTATAGGGAGTTCTATAGGGGCTTCTATAGTGGCTCTATAGGACTTTCTATATGGCTTTCTATATGGCTTTCTATAGGCACTTCTATAGGGCTCTCTACGGTTCTATGGGAGTTCTATAGGGAGTTCTGTAGAGCTCTATAGGGGTCTATAGGGGTTCTAGATCTTTCTAGGCTCTAGAGGCAGTTCTATAGGGTTTCTGTAGGTCTCTCTAGGGTCTATAGGGGTTTCTATAGGGTTTCTATAGGCTCTATAGGGGGTTCTATAGGGTTTCTACAGGCTGTATAGGGTCTATAGGTGTTCTATGGAGGGTTCCATAGATTCTATAGGTGTCTATAGGGTCTATAGGGGGTTCTATAGGCTTTCTATAGGCTCTATAGGGTTTCTATAGGGGTTCTATAGGTCTCTCTAGGCTCTATAG
>NW_010297230.1:3028-12717 GCF_000700745.2 Antrostomus carolinensis | reverse complement strand
CCCAACCCAAACCAGTCTGGGATTCTATCATAAGCATGAGCCCCTTTGCTTCCTCTGTAACTGCTGGAGAATGGAAATAGCATTTCAGGACACAGCTTGGATTCTGTGTTTGTTTATAAGTTTGTGTAAACACAGAGGCCACATGCACTTCCAAGGTCTGAAATGCCCTGTAGGCAAAACCACATCATGCTGTGTCTGTAGGAGCTGGGGAGAGGGTTGAGTCCCTGGGGAGCACTTGGCATATCTGCTCCCAAGAGCACGGTGCACCCAGCCATAACCAGGGTCTCTGTAAAATCTCCTCCTGCAGCCTAAGCAAGCAGGACTAGATCTGGAGACAGGTAGTGACCCAGAGCAGTTGGATTCTCTGTGTTACAGCAGTGATGGGCAGCAGGATGACCCAGACACTTGATGATCCATCAAGTGAGTGAGCCAGGAGTCCTGCATCCCTGCTCCTGCCTTCCCATCCCTCCCTCAATCCTTCATAGATTAAGAATAAGCTTTAGCAATGTAAAAAGTCGAGCCAAAGGCTAGCAACTGTGATTCCTACCAGCATGATATGGCTCCTGGAAGCGTGGTGGTTATGCTGGGCAGACAGTACAGAGGAGCCGTATGTTATGGTCATTGCTGCAGGAATTTCTTCTCAGTTGGGTCAGTTTTCCCATCATTAATGCAGCCCATACTTTAACAGTCCTTGTCATATAGTTGGGGTGTTTGCCTAGCAAAGTACAGCATCTGTGAAAAGATCTGGTTTGCAGCCAGGGCCCGTAGCACTGCTTACAGACCTGCTCTTGCTGGGCACCAAAGCATTTGATGTCTCAAAGGATACTCTCTCCTGGCGCTGTCAGCAGACCAATATCTACCACAGGCTCCCAGGTCTCCAAGCCAGTCTCAGCCTCATAGATTATATGTGTGTTCATGAGATATTAGGACCACAGGGGAATGCTGACTAATTCTGAGATGTGCAGATGAGACTATTAGCAGCTCATAAAGGCTCACATTTTCAGATGTGTTTGTCTTGAAATATCAAACCACAGAGGTGCAAAGGTGAAATGCACAACATCCTTCCTTACTAGGTGCAGCTTTTGAAGAGGACTCTTCTTACTATTCAGCAATGCCTGGTCTACTCTTGATGATTAGGGTTTTGTGATATTGCTATTTTACTTAATTAATTGTTGCTTTATTTCTATTCCCAGTCCTTCCTTTCTGATGGCCACCAGTGGTATTTAGCTGTGGTATATGAATCTTGTAACACTTCCTCATTAAAGAGGAAAAAAAGCTCCCAAACATTCTTTCCATGCAAGAGAGAAAGTGGTCTCGTTAAGAGAAAATAACTCAGGGCTTTGTCCCTGTAGTGTACAGCCAGGCTCTTCAGGGCGCTTGGATGTTGTGGGAGAACTTGTGAGAGGGATGGGGCATGCTTCCAGATAGCCACATCCCCGCAGCCTTCCACAGTGTTTCCAGAAGGGACTGACGAGCCCTTTACAAACAAGTCTGCAGAAGTCAGGTGGTGAAAGATGACTTGTCCCAGGCAGCCGTGTGGGGCAAGAAATGTGTCCCAAGTGGCACAGCCCTGCTTCAACATCCAGGCAGTGCTACCTTCCACAGCATGTCCTGCTCCTGCATCCAGCAGCCATCCCTCAACTGAGCCCATCACCCAAGGGACCATCTGATTCCAAACACTGGGTCCCACAGATCCCAGGGCCAGCTCAGCTCTCCCATCCTTCCAGGGCCCTGAACGTCCAGGAATCCCCTAGACACCACCCAAGTGTGTCCATTCACACCCAAGTAACAGCCACTTGAAGCCCAAAGGAGTGTGGTTACAGTGCATCTCATCACTCTTGTCACCTTGTCACAACAGATACTTTAGTTCCCATTTCCAAAATTTTTGGTGTTGGGGATATGTCTCTTTGGATTATAATTGCTGGTGTTTAGTGGATACCTCCTGCCCAAAGCCTGTCCTGTGTGGCTGGGCAGCAGCCCAAAGATGGCTCAGGGGCTTGTCACCCAGAACATCCACCCAACGCTCCCACAGCTCACTCCTGCCACCCTCCCAAAACCAGCTGCAGAGGGAGGACAGGAAAAGTGCAACTGCTACCATTGCCACAGGGCACATCCCTCCCACCACCCCCTTCAGGACCACTGATTTGAGGATAGAAAGGGATGTATTGACTTGCAAGCATGTGTTTGCCATAATGGAAAGTTATAGCAAAGTTATAGCAAGTGGGAAGAGATCACACTTGTATCTTTGACAACAGGACACTGCTTTACCCAGTCCAGCACCTCCATTAGCTTCTAATGCTGACTAATTAACTTTTGCAACCATCCAGCAAACCCTAGACAGTCCTTAGAGCTTCACTTTTGCTGCTTCTGTCATTCAAGAAGGCTACTCAAGTCCCCCATAAAGCACCTGCCCCTTGCAGCTCCCCGCTCTAACTCTGAGGGCAAACCCCACGTAGGGACTGCCCTGGCTAAGGCAGACAATACAAAAGGGCCAGAAGCATCCAGCCCAATGGTTTTTTATTCTACCCTTTCTCCAGCAATTCTTCTCCTCTTCCTCTCACTTCAGTGTTGGTACAGCCAGCTGGGAACCATTTTCCATGGAAAGGGCATTACTAGTAAAGTGGTTTTTTCTATAAGGCTGCAGAAAGTGGAAGGCGCCTTAGCAAAAGTCAAATAATTAAGGGCTACTTCAAAAACAATGCAGTCTGCCTTGCTAGAACACAACAGCCGTTTTCTTTTCTCTACAGTTCCCAGGCAGGGAGAAGTACTGATTTCCAGCAGAGAGGTACCTCTTCTGCTTTGAATCCCGCTGTGCTGGCCAAGGATTCCTTTGCAATTCACAGCTAGCTCCATAGCTTAGGCAAAACAAAAGAACTTTTCTTCATTTCATGTCAATGTTTTACCTAGGCTTAAAACCAGCCTTTGTGCATTCTGGCCCTTTGAAGAGAAAAGAGATGGAGGTGGGTTACAGTTAAACATTACCATAGGCTGGGTGGCAGGGGGACACAGAAAGCGCAAGTCTCTGCACTGATTTAAGTATCGTGGCTGCACATCACAGCCTCCACGTTGTGGATGGAAAAAAACACTGGAGATTTATAAGACTATAAAATACAAGGAGGAAATATTTTTCCATCCCACTGTGAGTGTTTTCTTGCCAGATTCCAAAGCAGCAGCAATATTTCAACTCTTATACAGACAGATTTTTTAAATGGCATTTTTTTCCAAAGCTCACTGAAGCTGAGAAAGCCACAATGCTCGTCAGGAGGCACTAAAGATAGCACGTTATTTGTCATCATTCTTTAATCAAATAATCTCAGTTATATTTTCAAGCACAGGCAGGGAGCAGACCTCATGAGAGGCACCATTTCTAAACAGATTGGACAACTAAATCCCACTTAAGTTCGCCATATTTTCAGCACTGTGGAAACTCACTTTCCTGGCCAGTGTCTCAGCCGCCAGGTGCACACCTGGGCACCAGCATCTGTCCATATAATCCAAGGGAGCATTCACCCTACTGCCACAGATCCAGTTCCATGGCTAATGGGCTGTGGCAAGCACAAAACACATCCTTCCTCCCACACACAGAAAAACTTCCAGAGATCCAGAAGATCGTTCTAATGCCATGGGTGGGGACGGTGCAGTGGGACAGCAGTTGTCCTCACTATGTCCCAGCACTGTGAATCAGCAGTAGTTTGAGAAGAAGAACAAGGAACAAAGCAAAAAAGTATTTATTGGATTAGATTAAGAGGATGCAGTTCTCCTTGGTGATGACCTACACCTACAGGCCATCAAAAACACAGCTGAGGTCTCAGCCCCATTCTCATCCAGCAGCTTCATCTTCAGTGAGGGAGTCTCTGCCTGGCCCTCAGAGAGCCCAAGCCTGGTTCAGAATACAGCTGCCAGCATGATGGAGATGCTGGCCCAGCACGCTGGTCAGTGAGGGCAGTGAAGTCTGGTTGCATAAACCCCACAGATCCCAAGTCTGCAGGCATGGTCAGTCAGTTTGCCTTTAAGCAAATCCAGGACTGGGAACCTCTGGGGTAAAAACAAAGCACCACAGTCCCAAGAAATCATAGGACATAAAACAAAGCAATAAATGTTGGGTTCTCTTGTCTTTTTGCTTCTGAACTGTTGGTGGTGGTAGTGGTGGTTGCTGACGAAGAATTTGTGCTGCAAGTAGAGGCTTACAGCTCTCTTTGAACAAAGCTCCAAAGTCCTTGTTGATGAACTAGCATTGGACAAGGCCTGTCCAGAAAGCTTCCATTTAGAAGATGCATTTGAAGGCTTTGTTTTCTGTAACCACATAGAGTAGAATATTTATTTATTTTTAATAAAGCACACTGGAAGGAGGGATCTGCAGCCACACAGCTCTGGGATCTGCTGCTCTTACACTTCAAATGCTGGGAGTAACCTAAAAACAGGGTTTGGCCACATTGCAACCCACCAACATTTATAAGACCTTCTCTCTCTACAGCAGCGACTGCAGGGGACAAACTGGACACCAGCAGCTACTTTGAACTTGTGGGCTGGGAACTGGCTGGGAAGGTCTGTGTTGAGGACATTCCATGGGAAAAGCTTCTGGCCCAGCTGGTCCTGATGGTCCTGCTCATTCTTGTTTGAGCATCATTTCTCTGTTGTTTTCTCCCCAGATGACCTAGATGCAGATGACCTCCAGCTGGACCTTGAGGAATCAAAGCTGCACCCCACTATTCAGTGCACACCGAGCCCCGGTGAGCAGCCCAGGAAACTCTTTGCTTTGAATACAAGTGAGATCCTTTGACCTTCCCTAAATCCCCAGGATCCCACGACCCTTCCTGCAGTGTCTCACAGACATGCAGATCTGAAGCTTGAATGGTTGGGCTCTAGCCAGCCTGGGGACAAGTGAGGAGCTTCCTTCACCCACTCAGATGAGGAGAGGACAAGGTCATGGTATCCCTGGCCAGGAGTCCCAGGAATCACCACCTCCCCCATCCACCAACCTTCCCGCAGTCAGACTCTGGCTCTCAAGAAGTTCCCATTCTCTTGCAAGATTTGGACTTTGCTTTGTCCCAGCCAGCCTAGAAAACTGCATGACAAGACCTTGTCCTTGATCACACTTGCAGCACTGCAACTGCAGAGTCATCTTACTCCATATCCTGAGAAAGGGAGCTAAGGGAGATGCCACGAGCTCTGCCTTCTGAGTTTGTCCCTGTTCACAGCTCAGGGGTGCCCACAAGCACAGCTGGAGGCTGGAGAGGCCTGTAGAACACTGGAAGTGATGGAGTTGTCACCAGTTGTCCCACTGAGTTAGCTGCAAAAGAGACAAGAAGGAACAAGGTTTTAGCAGAGGGCATGCCCTGCTGCCTGGGTACAGAGAGGTGCTGGTTCTCTGAGGAAAGCCAGCCAAAGACCTCCACCCACTTTGAGCTGAATAAGATTGCTCAGTTTCCTCTAATTTCTCTTGCTTTCTATCACCTCAAGCTTAGCCCAGCCTATTTCTTGTTTTGCTGAGCTCCTGCCCCTCGCCCCTAGCTGTAACATCCGAATCCCTCCCAGAGGCAACTCTCTCTTATTGCACTGTCTCCCCCCTCTCTTCTTTTTCCTTTGCCAAACAGCATGCACCACCAGTCCCCTTTTCACCCCTCTATGGCCTTCCTTCCTCACTCCCTGTTCTCTCCATGTCCATCCTCCACCATTCTTTCTCCTGACATCCTCCCATGTTCTCCTTGCTCAGGCCCCTCTGTCCCTTCCCTGCCACCCCAGCTCCCTCCCTGCCTGCTGTTTCTCCCTCCTGCTCTAACACTTCATCTCCTGTCAGTCAGCCCCTCTGCAGAGGTCATTCATGCAGAAACAATAAGACACCACTTAGCCAAAGTCTTAAGCATAAGGGCAGAGGTTGTCAATTGTCAGAGCAGTGTGTCCTGCCATCTCTTGCACCTCCCCACACCACTAACTCCAAGATCCCAGGGGGTACAATGAGAAGGAGCAGCTAACGGCAGAGTGGCCTGGGCTGACACCAGGAGTGTTAGCGGGTTTGGAGTCCCATAGAAATGTGGGGCATTGTGGTCATGAGTTCCTTTGGACAAAGGCCCACCTGGAGGTCAGACTCTACCTCATTGAATGGGATTCAGTGTAGGGCAGGTGTGGGACATGACAGCAAAAAGGCTTCTCCATACATTCAGTCATGGGGTGGCAATGCCAGACCCCAAAGTTTTATATTTTAAGAACTCTGATAAGTTTGCCATTTCTCACATTTTGCATATGATCGCTCCCTGCACTTCATTTCTGTCCTGGACAAGATCCGAGAGGAGAACCTGGCCAGCATGCCAGAGGCACCCCAGTGTGGATCAGGAGCACAGGGGAGCTGAGACAGAGCCAAGAGGCAGCACTGCTGCCATGCTGCTTCAGAAAAGGGCAGACAATGTTTTAGGCTCCTTTCCAAGCCCTTGGCATTCAACAGGCAAGGGGCTGGTGGGGCCAGGACAGGGCTGGGACCTGGCCGCTGCTCTGAGCAGCAGCAGTAGAGTGGTATATTCTGGGTTTAACTCTGGGTTTTGTTTTCTTCCAGGTCCTTTCAAGCCTTGTGATCACTTGTTTGAGAGCTGGATCATCCGCCTGGGAGTCTGGGTCATTGTCCTGGTCTCAGTGCTCTGCAATGGGCTGGTCATTCTGGCCGTCTTTGCCTCTCCCAGCTACCTCTCTCCACTTAAGTTTATCATCGGTTCCATAGCTGGAGCCAACATGCTGACTGGCATTTACTGCAGTATGCTGGCTCTTGTCGATGCCCTGACCTACGGCCAGTTTGCCAAGTACGGTGCCAGGTGGGAGACCGGCGCAGGCTGCAGGGTGACAGGGTTCCTGTCAGTGTTTGCCTCCGAATCTGCCATCTTTCTGTTGACATTGGCTGCCGTGCAGTGCAGCATTTCAATTTCCTGTGTGCAGGCCTATGGAAAGTCACCCTCCTTAGGCAAGGTCAAGGCTGCTGCCTTTTGCTGCCTCTTGCTGTCCTCTGTGGCTGCCATTCTGCCTCTCTTCTCCATTGGGGAATATGGAGTATCCCCTCTCTGCCTCCCATATCCCATCCCGGACGGGAAACACGCTACCCTGGGCTTCACTGTGGCCTTGGTGATGACAAACATGCTCTGCTTCCTGACTATCACGGGCACCTACATTCGACTCTACTGCAACCTGCTGAAGGGGGAGTTCAGCGCTGTCTGGGACTGTGCCATGGTCAAGCATGTGGCCTGGCTGATCTTCACCAACTGTCTCCTCTACTGCCCGGTGGCCTTCCTCACCTTCTCCTCTACACTCAACCTGTTCCTCATCACCCCAGAGGTTATCAAATCTGTCCTCCTTGTGGTCCTGCCCTTGCCCGCCTGCATGAATCCCTTGCTCTACCTGCTCTTCAACCCCCACTTCAAAGATGACCTCCGCCTCCTGAGGCAGAAGGGCCAGGACAAGGGGAGATACTCCCAGTCCTGCGGGGTTGATGAGATGGAAAAAAGTTCCTATGACTCCACCCAGGCTCTGGTGAGCTTCTCTGACATTGATCACATATTTGAGACATCTGATTCAATGGGAGTGCACCCTATCCTTGACAGCTACAGTTTTCCCTCCATGACACTTGTACCCTGCCAACAAAGAGTGGGCATCAGGGGGAAGGAGAGGGGCTTCTCTGAGCATTGTCCCTGCCTCAATGACAGTGAGGTGCTGATTGCTTCAGAGAGTCGAGACCCACCTGGCAGCAGCCTCCGGATAGCCTTCTTCCCCTCCCCTCCCACACCACCCTACACATCTCACTTATAAACCTCCTCTGAGTAGCTGTGCCAAACAGCCCCACATCACACACTGAGGGCCAGCCCCAGTGCCAGGTGGCCAGCAAGGTGACTGCAGGCTGCTCCATGTAAAGTACCAGTACAACCCGTCTACCCTTACCCCCCATCATATCTACCTGGGCAACCGGCACCGCTCTGCCAGCTGCCATTCACCTGGAAGGGCTCTGACTGAGCTCCAGATACTCAGGGCTGGCCATGGGAGGATATAAACCCCCTGTGTGAGTGTTTCCCCTGCTAGGGACTACCTGGAAGAGAGCCCCACCAGGTCAGGAGGTGGGTCAGGGAGACCCTCCTCCTCATCACCCTAGAGCATCGCAAACCAGGAGGAGCCTGCAGCAAAGCCAAGCATGTCTTCTCAAGCCAGAGATGTCTTAGCAAGCAAAAGTCATTGCTCTGTGGCAGAAACACATGGAAATGACTGACTGCCATGACATGGCCAGCCATAGGGACCTCAGACCTTGTCCTCCAGTATCCTCCGCAGGTCCCACAGGCACCTGGAAATGGGCTTGTGTCTGCCCTGTGCCATCGACTTGGAAGAGTAGAGGAAGTGGGTTAAAAGCATTGTATCCATGTGTGCACCTGAGGTTTGGACCACCTCTGTTTTGGGAGGCTCCACTTCATTCACTGGGAGCCTCACGTGTTGGGTAGGACCCACTTTCAGATGATACCAGGAGCTGGGGATGTACAGCCCTTCTTTCCATCTGGTCCACAGTTTCTAACAAGGCATCTCTGAACCCTAAGGCAGCCAAATCCAAAAGCTTCCCTGGAGAAATATATGTGCTTTGCCTGAAGTCACTCATCAGTGCCTGGCCAGGGCACCCAAGAACACTGGGCTCCCTCCACCTTCATCACTCCCTCCACCCTCGCACACTGCAGCACACCCAGGGTACTCCTGCCTACAGCCACTTGGGTCCTGGTCAGGAGCACTGGAAATGGTGTCTGGCTCCCTCACTGTCCCCAAAGCTCACTCCTGGAAGAGGCTGTTGGTTCTTGGGTACATGTCCTCCACGAAGAATAGCTGATTCAGGGGCTGCATTTGCCCTCCACTGTTTTAAGGGCAGCTCGTGTACAAGGAGGGAACTGAAATCAGCCTTGTGGGATGATGGCATCAAGAGGACAAAGGCCACTGGGAACAATCTCAAATTCGCTCCCTGCAGCTCAGGGATCTCCCAAATCCACCCTCTCCATCATAAACCCTCCTACTGCCGCCCAACACGGCAGGGAACCCACGGTCAGAGCTCAGGCCGTGGGCAAAGCTTTGGTTCTGCTGACATTACTGCAGTTGTATAAGTCATTCATTCTTGTGAGATAATAAATGAGCCCTGTTGCTGACCAGTGGTTGGCTTCTGTCCTCTTGCATGTGAAAAGCACCTGGTTGGTTCATTCAGTGGCGAGCTGGCTGCTTCTCTCAGCCAAACCAGGCTGCTGCAGCTCAGAGGTAGTCTGTGTTGCCCAAGTGAGGACTGGGACGCTGTGTTGTGCCGTGATTGAGAGACGGGGCACAGCTTGATTCCAAATGCTGTCCCACAGTGTTGTGTGCACATGAGTTGGTGCCATCCTCCCCACTCCTCTTCTTCAGAGGGGAGAGCCCAACTGCCTGCATTTTTGCAGCAGAATTACATCACCAGTGTCCCTCTCCAGACCCCATGGACCAGACCCACCTGCTTGCACCCCTGACCAGCTGCTTCACTGCATCTAGTGTCTGGATTCATGAGCAGGACAGAATCTGCTGCATAAAAGTTTAGGGACACCATATAACAAGATCTCCCACACAAAGACAGACTCCTAGCCAGAGCCTAGCTCTGCTTCCCTTCTCTTCACATGAGCCCATAGTCTTATCTCAAGAAGAAAAACTTGAGAGATCAGCAGGACATC
>NW_010297230.1:0-3017 GCF_000700745.2 Antrostomus carolinensis | reverse complement strand
CAGAGGAATGAGACCTAAAGATTTGAGAAAAGGAGGGGGAACCCAAATTAAGTGACAAATTTAGTGACAAAGTTCTGCTATGCAGTCTGGGTGGGAACTACTAAAAATAAGCCCTGTTGTAATACTTGAATCCTGATCTAGACTTCTGATATCCTACAGGTGCTCTAAATCAGTTCTCATACTTTGCTCATTAAAAACACTTGAGACGTTTTCTTCCATTTCCTTAGCGCTGCTATGTGCACATGATTGGGAAAGACTCATACCTAGTTCAATATGCAGAAATAAAATGGTCCCTCAGAAGTGGGATTATACATCCCCAGCATAAATCCTAATTCCCCAGCATGCATCCTAACTCCATAAGGAAATCCCTAATTATGAGACACCCCACAATATACCCCACTGACATTGACACAATCAGAATCATTCCAAGTCACAGACTAACCTCAACACTCTCCTACCTGGAATCCACTGCACTGCTGCTGGGTGTATTCACGCCACGCTAGCAGACTAACGTTAAGGTATCCAAACAAACACCTGACAGACAGCTGACCCCAAAGGATGGAGCACATGAGCTCTCCATGGGCACTGGGCCATCAGGGAACAGTCACACACCATTGTGGTAGCAGGAGCTGAGCAGCACTTGGGACAAAAAAGGCAGGATGCTGCATGGCCAATGTAGCAGAAAAGGAGTCCCGGTTGTCCCAGATGGTAGGTAGGGTTTCCAAAATGTATGGATGTCATCACAGAATCCCAGAATTGCCTTGATTGGAAAAGACCTTTAAGCTCATCAAGTCCAATTATTAACCTCACACTGACAAGTCCCCGACTAACCCATGTCCCTCAGCACTATGTCTACACGACTCTTCAATCCCTCCAGGGATGGGGACTCCACCACTGCCCTGGGCAACCCCTTCCAATGCCTCAGAACCCTTTCAGCAAAGAAATTCTTCCTCACATCCCATCTCAACTGCCCTGGGCACAACTGGAGCCCATTTCCTCTTGACATGTCACTTGTTCCTTGGTTGAACAGACCCACCCCCACCTCTCTCCACCTCCTTTCAGGGAGTTGGAGAGAGTGAGAAGATCTGCCCTGGAGTATGAACTTCCTACACACACATCAATGTGCATGGACAGGCTGCCATGGCTGGAGATATTGTGGTGTAGAGCCAACAGCTTTCTCTTGAGATTGAATGAATTACAGCTCTCATCCAACCTGCTTGTCCCTTATACAGTCTCAGCCTAGCTATGATGTTGTCATAGTTGTCTCAGGTGGTGACAACCATGGGGTAGACCAACTAGCAAACAGCATTACAGACATCCTTCATAAGCCTGAATTCAAGACTGGTAAGAGTCTGGCACAGCCAGCTTTCCAGGGCTCATGCTCATCACCTCTGGAGCTGGCTGAAGAAGAAGAAGAGCATCTGAGATTGCCCAACCCAGGAAGAGCCTGAGATAATGACAGGGTTGATGCAGGCACAGGCACTGTCTTTCCCAAGAGCAATAACATTTCCCCAGGAAGCTGTGGAAAACTTCACTGCCGGGCTGGGTAAAAGCCTTCTAGAGCATGCAGGCACCTAGAAGTCAATGTGGGATTTCTCACTTCCTTTCTCACATGTGAAGAAATGACCAGCAGCCCTGCTGGTCTCATCTGTGCAAGAGCATAGCACAGCCCAGCACAGCCCAGCACAGCCCAGCTGAGCCCTACAGCACCTTGCTCCATCCCACAGGGCACCCACAGTCGATGCTGCCTGTGTACATTCTGACCATTACCCACTGCTCACCCATAGTCCCTGCTTCACCCTGTATTCTGCCTCACTTATGTCTTCAGACACATGCCTGGAGTGTTGTAGAATCATAGAATCTGGTTTGGGTTGGGAGGGACCTTAAAGCTCATCCAGTTCCAACCCCCCTGCCATCAGCAGGGACACCTTCCACTAGACCAGGTTGCTCAAAGCCTCATCCAACCTGGCCTTCAACACTTCCAGGGATCCCCTGTGAGAGGGACATTGCCTATGCCAAGGAAGGCTGCAGGGCACCCCTGGGGAAGGAGGGACTGAGAGAGCACCAGGCAACTCCAAAGGGCTTTGAGCCCAGAAAGTAGACAAACTGTAAAGCACAGAAGCACTTCATTGCTGTTTGTTGTGGAACCTTTTCCCATCAAGGGTCAGTAGGCTGCCTCCAGGGAACATCTGGGGAAACAGGTGCCCCTCAAAGACAGTGCCCATCTCATGGCAACCCAGGAACCATCTACCCCAAAGAGAACAAGGCTACTTGGTACAGATCCTGTGTGATCTGTCAGCCAGCACCCTTTTTCCCACCCTGTAGAGCAGCTCTCATCAGGCTCAGAGCCCTTCCTCATGGTACTTCTGCATGGGCCAGTCTCCTTGCTTAACTGAGTATAAGCTTGTCATGAAGCAGGGATGAGATCTGTTCCCTCTACTTCCCTGGGGTCACATGGAGCCTCCCAGAGCCCATTTAGTGCAAATGCACACTAAAGCCCTCTCTGAGGCAGCGGCAGCCTGGCTTGCAGCGACCATGAGATAGATGGTGGATTTCAGAATCTTATGTGGAAGGTGCAAGCCAATAAGTAGGGTTGCAACCCTGAACTTCAGGAGAGCCAACTTCGACCTCTGTAAGGACCTTCTTGGGGGTATCCCATGGACTAGAGTGATAGAACGTAAGGGGGCCCAAGAGAGTTGGTTAATGCTCAAGTACAACTTCCTCCAAGCCCAAGATCGGTGCATCCCTAAGAGAAAGAAATCAGGCAAGAGTGGCAGGAAACATGCATGGATGAGCAAGGAGCTCATGGAAAAACTCAAAGGGAAGAGGAAGGTCTATGAAATGTGGAAAAAGGGTCCAGCTACTTGGGAGGAATATAGGGATGTGGTCAGGGCCTGCAGGGATGCAACTAGGAAGGCTGAGGCCCACTTGGAATTAAATCTGGCAAAGGAGGTTAAAGACAACAATTTTTATTTTTTTCAAGCATATCAATAACAAAAGGCAGAGCAGGGAAAATG
>NW_010297229.1:0-3819 GCF_000700745.2 Antrostomus carolinensis | reverse complement strand
CCTCACCCCCTTAGATCTTGCATTTGCAGACAGACAAATCACAAAGCCCTTCACTGCCAGGGACACAAATGCCAACATCAGGTTGTTCTCAGCATTTCTCTGCTACCAAATCCCAGCTGAACCCAAACCCCAGCGCTGTTCTGGCTGCTAAAAACCAGGACACCCTGCAGACAACAAAGAGCACATGAGCTCCTCTTCCCGTAACATTCTACAGAGACCTCTTGTCACCTCTTTGGGAATCAGCAGAGATTGGTTCTTGTCTCTTGGCTTCTTTTTTTGGGGGGGGCATGTTGCCAAGAAACCCAATGAGTAATTCTTGTGTATTTAGCAATGCTTACGGTTATTAGCGACGTGCTTCCGAGCGCTGGGAGTGGACCCTCTTTGTGCTGTTACACAACCTGCTGAATAAACCTCAGTCACAGGGATTTTTTCCTCAACCTCTTGTTTTTCTGGGATTCAGCCATGGGTATAAGTAGAAATAAGGTGTTTGCTTTTCCCTTGAGAAATTGCCAAAATAAAATCAAAAGTATTTTTTTTATAAGGATCATAGTTCTTTACACTCCAAAGGTGAAAATGCTGACAGTGGAGAAGAAAGTGAACGAGATCCTGAACAGGTTAGAGAAGACAAAAGTGGAACGTTTCCCAGATCTGGCTGCTGAGAAAGAAGCTCGGGATAGAGAGGAGAGAAATGAGAAAAAAGCCCAAATCCAAGAGATGAAGCGAAAGGAAAAGGAAGAGATGAAGAAAAAGAAAGAGCTGGAAGAACTTAGGTGAGTTGGTTAGAAATTGTAGTGCCAGCTTCTCACTTTGGCAGTTTTCATGGGTGCTGGGAGACAGTCTCGGGTCAGCAGTTTGTGTTTAGTGCTCAGCATTCAGCTGATCTGCTCTGGCACAGATCTCTGCACGGCCCAGTGATTCCCTTTGTCTTTAGAAGAAATGCATTTTCCCTCCTTTCTCCTCAAAGAAACCTGGATGTGAAACGATTGTTCAAAGAACTGTGGCTTTGGAGTGAAATTGAGCAAGTCACTTGGCTCATCCCATCATCAGGATGGGAGTGATTGCTTCCAGCTTTGCCTGAGCTTTGGAAATCACTGAGCCTTCGTTACAGATCTTCATCTTCCTCTCATGTGGCTGGTGTTAACTAAACCATGTGTGAATCCTCAATCCCACGCTCTGTTAGACACAGAATGAGGCGTGGTGGTTTGAAATGTCACCTCGACCTTCCTATCCCTGACACCTCATGGGTGAGTTTGTTCCTTAGGCTCCTGTACAACACTGGATGGCCCCAAAAGCTTGTTTTTAAGCTTTACTAAATCATGTTTCACTATAAATGACAATGAAACCAGAATTTGAAAACCTTCAGGATTATGTGAGTCAAAGAAAGCTGGGGAAGGACTTTTCATAAGAGCAGTTAATGACAAAACAAGGGGAAATGGGTTTAAGCTGAAAGAGGGGAGGTTTAGATGAGATATTAGGAAGAAGTTCTTCACTGTGAGGGTGGTCAGACACTGGAACAGGTTGCCCAAGGAAGTTGTGGCTGCTCCTCCCTGGAAGTGTTGAAGGCCAGGCTGGATGAGGCTTTGAGCAACCTGGTCTAGTGGAAGGTGTCCCTGCTGCTGGCAGGGGGGTTGGGACTGGATGAGCTTTAAGGTCCCTTCCAACCCAAACCACTCTGGGATTCTATGAAAAAACTTCAGGATTTTGGACACATGGAGAACTCAGAAGGGAGAGTTTAGAGAAGCAAAGTACCCTGAGAGTCACCAGCAGCACGTCTGTGCTGCAGAGTAAGGGGCCTGCCTGCTTACTTAACCTTGACCCAGAGCTGCCTCTTGGCCGTCCTCCAAAGTAAAGGAATTTCTCCCTCCTGAGATGATTTAGCTGGTAGTTCTTGAACAAAAATGTGGAGGAGTCTGCTTAGTGCCTGGGCTTTGGTTGTTTTAATTCACCGAAGAGTGGGAGATAAGTAAATACTGGTCCAGCCTGTCTGAGTTCAGAGTGGAAAACATTGTTTTTCGTAGAATCCCAGACTGATTTGGGTGGGAAGGGACCTAAAAGCTCATCCAGTCCCAACCCCCCTGCCAGCAGCAGGGACACCTTCCACTAGACCAGGTTGCTCAAAGCCTCATCCAGCCTGGCCTTCAACACTTCCAGGGAGGAGCAGCCACAGCTTCTCTGCCCAACCTGGGACACTGGCTCACCACCCTCACACCAAACAGTTTCTTCCTCCCATCTCATCTCCATCTCCCCTCTGACACTTTCAAGCCATCACCCCTTGTTCTCTCACTCCCTGCCCTTGGCCAAAGTCCCTCCCCAGCCTTCCTGGAGCCCCTTCAGGTACTGGGAGGCCACTAGAAGGTCTCCCTGGAGCCTTCTCTTCTCCAGGCTGAACAGCCCCAACTCTCTCAGCCTGTCCTCACAGCAGAGCTGCTCCAGCCCTCGCATCATCCTCGTGGCCTCCTCTGCACTGGCTCCAGTAGCTCCATGTCCTTGTGCTGTTGGTGGCCCCAGCACTGGAGGCAGCACTGCAGGTGGGGTGTCAGGAGAGCGGAGCAGAGGGGCAGAATCCCCTCCCTCCACCTGCTGCCCACGCTGCTCTGGGTGCAGCCCAGGACACAGTTATTGGCCTCTGTGCTGCCAGCGCACGTTGCCGCCTCATGTTGAGCTTCTCCTCCCCCAGAATTACTGGTACTTGGTCCTGTTCTCTCAAAACATCTCTCTGTTGATGAGTTTTGAAAACAAAATCATGGCAGATAATGTAATTTCTCTTCCAGGAGCTACTCATCGTTGATGAAGGCTGAGAACATGTCCTCCAATCAGGTAAGTGCTGGCTGATCCCACAGACCTTTCCCAGCTGCCTGAAATCCAATACAGGATCGTGATGGTGCAGCTCCTGCATTGCAGTCTGGTTTTGGTGACTCCTGCATGACAGAGCACATCTCCATCACCCCTTCTCAGTGAAGGACATTGTCACTGTCACCTGCTTTCTGAGCAGGGCCCTTTTGGTTTTATGTCAGCCGGGAGGAGCCTGTGCTGCTGGAAATGTCCCCCCAGTCCCCTTCCCGAGACAAAGAATAGGTAGAGCTTGAAGTGAGGCACCAGACTTACCTCTCCTCCTGAGCTGTTGGGGCATAACCTGGCTCATGAGAAGAGGAGATCTTCCTCATGGGCACCATGATCTTCCTCATGGCCACCATGACCTGCATACAGCACCTTGTCACTTCAGGAGAAGGAGGGAAATGCACATTTTGGATAGGAAATGAACTGGAGGTGTGAGGATAACGGTGTGGGGAGGGGTGAATATGGGTGCTGAGGGGCAGAAGAGGAGGGTTGAAGGGATGGAGGGAGCAATTAGTTGTCACCCCAGGACTGAAGCTGTAGAACATGGTGGAAAAGGAGCCAAAGCAAGAGGAACACAGACCAGGGGGAAGGAAACAAGGTGGATCACAGGAGGGCTGGGGGCTGAAGTTCAGAAGAAGTCCTGGATGCACGTGTGGTTTGCCTGAGGTCTGTCACACCTTCCTTCTTGGTCAGACCTCGGGCAAACAGATCTGGGAGCTCCTCTGAATGACCCTCAGTTAAAATCCCCTTTTTGCAATCCTGAAGAGCTTAGAAGAGCGTGTGGTTTGCAGGAATTCTTGATTTTTCCTCCTGGTTGGCATGCAGATCCCCTTTGAAACTTGACCTGAGCTGCAGTGTGAGCTTCTCCTGACACGCACACGCCGGCTGTGCCCGATTTAGCGACGCTTGCCAGGGAGAGACAGGATCCCAGAACAGCCTGGACTGGAAATGACCTTTGAGATCATCCAGTCCAACCATGAA
>NW_010297228.1:0-2126 GCF_000700745.2 Antrostomus carolinensis | reverse complement strand
CCAGCCTGTGATTCTGTGATTCTATGAATTGTGAGATAGCTCTGTTTGGGAAATTCATAGCACTTGTTCTGAAGGACTCTTTGTCAAAGAAATACCCAACGTAATAAATTGATGGTCTTGAGCCAGAGCGTGGAAGCATTGAATGAAGAGTGTCAATACATGATCTTCTGTTTACAGCTTTAATGAAAGAGGCTTTTCAGCCAGAGTAGGATTTGTACCAACTCCTCCCCACAATGGAGCTCAAAAGGACCAATTTAACGCGGAGTTTGTTTATTTTAGGCGAGTGCTAACAGATGTTTGAAGGAGTCCGTGGTGAAGCCAACCAGTTTTTCAATATCTCTATTACTGAAGAATGGTGGAAGGCAAATACTAGATGTTTACACTCTGGTGTTACTCTGTTGTGGAGCACATTAGAGCTACAAGACTCTTACACAATTACAATTCAGATCTTTCCAGCTGATCTCGAGGCTGTGGAAATTCAGATTTATGGAAATGATCCCTTTTTCCTTACTCCTGAGGCAATATCCACCCAACTTGTTCCAAACACAGTGAAGACAACACGCAGTGCTCCATCCCTGGGTTGATGTTCTTCCAAAAAGGTTCTTCATCTTCCTCTCACTGCTGTCTGACAATGTTTTCCCCACCAAGCTGCTGGTTCCTACGTGTTTATTAACCACAGTTTTTGGCATCTACCTACCGTTGGCCTCTTGGCCTGGAGGAACCCACCTACCCACCTTCTTTGATTAATGCAGAATAAATATTTAGATAGTGAGATAATGTAATATATTCGATGTAAAGAGGGTTTTCTTACATCTGTTAGATGAAATATTCAAACCTTCATTGTCTTTCTTATTTACTTATATTAAATTGTTGTGAGTGACTAATGGATGGATTTTGTGGTGATGGAGAATGTGCTGCTTACATGTGATGGGCCAGAAACTTCCAGACTTCATCTAATTTTCAATAAGTTTGGAATTTAGGCGAAGTACCAATGCAAGATCTGGTTATTTTGAGCTTGTAGGAAGTGCAAATATTCGTGTGTGAAGCCCCATTTCTATCTAGTCTGCCTCACAGAATGTTGGGGATTGGAAGGGACCTCAAAAGATCATCCAGTCCAACCCCCCTGCCAGAGCAGGAACCTAAATGAGATCACACAGGAAGGTGTCCAGGTGGGTTTTGAATGTCTCCAGAGAAGGAGACTCCACAACCTCCCTGGGCAACCTAAACTTTATTTAAGTGACATAAAGTACAGCCAGACCCCTGGCAGCACGATGAAATCATTCAATAAAATAATTGGTTTTGGCAAAACTCTGGTCGTAACATCTCTGAGGTGAAAAATGTCCTTATAGAGCCATCTTCAGAGATTAGCCCCTTTCTGTCACAGAATCATCAGCTGGAAGAGTTCAAGATGCTCATGTCTCCCTTGGTAGCACAACCCATGCAGCCAGCAGAGACCAGAGGACAAGGAATAAATGACTTAGGACCAGCCAACAACTGTCACCTAGGGGAAGAAAGCAGGTGGGTTGGAATTAGATGATTTTTAAGGTTCCTTCCAACCCAAAACCATTCTATGATTCTATGAAAGCAGATGATGATCTTTGGAGGTCCCTTCCAATCCCTGACATCCTGTGATTCTGATTCTTGCTAATGGAGACTTTCAAAGAGTCTTTAATTTTCTCCAACCCCTGACTCATTAGCAGCACTATCTCTCCTTTGCAGTTGTATGTCCCAGGTGTGAATAAGGATGACCAGCTCCCATGGCTGGTAGAGCTCAGCATGAGGAGTGGAAAAAATGGACTTCACATCTCTGCTAAGAGTAAAAAACCCCTTTATTTTTAGGGGATATTTACTGATTATGCTGAATTTGGAGCAGACCTTGTGAGTCATCTGTAGGTGGTTCACCTAAATGGATATGGCTGAAGGAAATGATTCACCGTGGCAATGGATAGTTGATGTTGTAGTCTCTGACAATAGCCACCATCCCTGGGGTTATCTTGTAGGCTGTGCATTTGCATTTTCCATGATTCAAACACAGTAAAGTAGTTGAGGTGTGAAATGTGCCAAGAAGGTTTTCTTTGTCATCTTGATAAGCAAAGGTGAGGCCACAGCTGGAGTGCTGGGTTCAG
>NW_010297227.1:0-10069 GCF_000700745.2 Antrostomus carolinensis | reverse complement strand
GACTGCCATGACTTCTCAAATATGGTGGATAATGTCTTTGCAACTTCATCCACCAGTTCCCTCAGGACTCACGGAGGCATCCTATCGGGTCCCATGGACTTGTGCACCTTCAGGTTCTTTAGGTGGTCCCAAACCTGATCTTCTCCTACACTGGGCAGTTCTTTATTCTCCTGGACCCTTCCTTTGCTTTCTAGGACTTGGGCAGTGTGGCCCAAGCCCTTGCTGGTGAAGACTGAGGCAAAAAAGTCGTTGAGCACCTCAGCCTTGTCAGTGTCCCAGGTGACCAGGTCTCCCATTTCCTAGTGGGATGCTAGAGTTCAAAACTAACACCTGCGACTATACCTGGCGATCAGCAGGCATGCAGTATATAGAAGTCACAGCACATAAACTCATGTTTACAACCAGGAGACTGGCAGTAAAAATACACAACAGATTTTTCTGTGAGTTAAAGAAAGAATTACTACATGAATTCTAATGTTTTGCTTTTTTGCAATTTAATCTAGGTCAACACTATCTGAACTCAGATTGTAGATAATTTTACAATGACCTATATATTCATAACTGGTTGAATAAAGAACAAATTATTTTTATCAGTACTTATGATACAGTGCTGCTCTTCTCTCTGAGTCTCCACTGACAATTTTTTTTTTCAGTTGATTGCAGCTTCAGTCAAGGGGTCTGCGACTGGAAACAAGATGCTGATGATGACTTTGACTGGAATCCTGCTGATCGAGATAGAGGTATTTAAGTATCTGTGTTGTAGCTATGCTTTGATTTGATGTCTCACCCTCTCCAAAAAAAGGGGGATGGAGGGGAAAACATAATCAAGAATTAGCTTTCCTATGAGGGGTTTATCTTTATAAAAGAAAACGGAGGCAGAGAATGTTTGGAGTGGAAATTTTTTCTTTGAAATATCCAGTGGCAGCTGATAGTCAGCAACATATTTCAACACAAATGAAACAAAACAGGAGAAAAATTATTAGTATGTAACTGTTCATAATTGCAAGGTACAAGGCAATGGAAACCTTATTAGTTATGCATTGTGTCTCTCCAAGACTGGTACAGCATTTAACCACGCATCTGCCATGTAGATGGATGTGGCAATGTAGTCACTCCTATGGCTTAGACAGCACTGTGATAACTGCTCAGAAATCTCAAACACTGCAAGATGAACTAGTGATGGCATTCCTCAGAATGAGCCAAGGGCAGGGGGCTATTCAAGAACAACTGATACCTGACCTAGTACCAACTGCAGGCCTGCTAAAACCTGAGAAAGAGCTCTACGAGTGCAATGTGTGACTGCTCTGCTGGTGTATATATAAAAGTGTGGCTGAAGAAACTTGTTTGAAAGGATGTGTCTTCCCCTGTGGCACAGGAAATGTTGCAGAATCACAGAATGGTAGGGGTTGGAAGGCACCTCAGGAGATGATCTAGTCCAGCCCCCCTGCCAAAGCAGGTTCCTTACACCAGGTTGCACAGGAAAGCGTCCAGGTGGGTTTTGAACATCTCCAGAGATGGAGACTCCACAACCTCTCTGGGCAGCCTGTCCCAGAGCTCTGTCACCCTTACAGTAAAAAAGGTTTTCCTTAAGTTTGTGTGGAACTTTTGGTGCTCCAGTTTTTGCTGGAAGAAAACCACAAGCTGTTGCAGAAAAGCAGAAACTGTTGCAGTAGGGACTGGTGGATCCTGCAGATCTTGCAGGCCACTTGCTTCAGTTCCTACACACATATTCTCTCCCTCTTCCCTCACAGTCTTTCCATCCCAGTCTTTCTTCACTAATCCTTCCTCTCCTGCTCCTTTTCCCCAAGACCTTACCCTGACCTTACTTCATCTCCCCAAACTTATATCTGCTGATTGTGACTTTATTTATGGGCCCAGATGTGTTATCCTTTTATCACTTAGTGTGTATCTGTCATGTCATTTGTCCTCCAGCATTTGGGGAATAAGCTATCAGTTCCTTTATGAGTTTGTCATCACTGCAGAGGACAGTGGCGAGATACCGAGCTAACTCAAGTACTGGAAATGGTCTGACCACAGAGGCAAAGCAGCATGTTTTAGGCTGTTGCATTTGAAGGACTGAGATAGTTTTACCTTTGAAAGACAGTGCAAGGAAGAATGACTGTAATTGCCAGTGAAATATGAAGTTATCTCCTCTATAAACTGATCTGACTTCCAACAGTGCAAGCTCATTCCTTGCAAAGTACACTCCCTGCTGCTTTTCTCCAGTGTGATTTTAAATTATTCAAGTAAAACAGCATCCATGTATTTTCTCAGCAAATATATATTCAGTTTGCTAATAAATAAAACAAGTCCATTAAAGATGTGTTTTCCTCTTTTTTTTTGATACAAGGTGATGGGTACTACATGGCAGTTCCGGCTTTTGTGGGGCATAAGAAGGATATGGGGCGTCTAAAACTTTTCCTCACCGACCTCAAACCAAGGAGCAGCTACTGCCTGATTTTCAGTTATCGGCTTGCTGGCGAGAGGGTGGGGAAACTTCGAGTGTTCCTGGCAAACAAAAAAACTGCTCCTGCCTGGGAGCAGAACAACGGAAAAGATGAAAGGTGGAGAACTGGAAAAATAGAGATATTTCAGGGGGCTGAAACAACCAACAGTGTAAGTATAACTTAATTTATAAACCAACTACCATAACCAACAAAGCATCTTAATTTCCTAATCCTGAAGTGTTCCACCAACTGCTTTATAGGCATTGCTTACTGGCAATTGAAAGGCTTATCCGCAATGGAAAACAGGAGCACACATTTTAGGAGGCAGAAAAGTTATTATATGGTTGTGAATTCAGAACTGAATTACCCCAGTTGGTTAGGACACTGATGCCAGTAATCCTAGCATTTTGTAAAAAAACTGCATCAGATCAGAAATTCACACAAGCAATCAAAATCTCTCCTTAATATCTCATGCAACAGAAGCATATATACATGCCTGGAAAAATGAAAATTTTCTGTTTCATAGAAGAGGATGCTCTCAGACCACACTAAAGCAGACCATTACAGCAAAAGGAAGCATCATGTATAATCAAGTGTGGACAATCACCTTAGGAGCAGGACATACTAGCCAACAGGGAACTCTGTGCACTGATGTGTGCCTGAAAACTGCCTCAATCAGGACTTCAGCAAGTTTCTCCTTTGAATTCTAGGGCTTGGTTTTCATTTATGTGACTGAACATTGTCACTGCTGTGTAAAGGCTTCTACTGTAGAGCTGAATACTTTAAATGAAATGCAAGCCCCTTTAAAGGTTCTTTGCAGTGCTGGAATAATGTAGAAAAGACATTACATAAATGAGAATCAGACTATAAAATAAAAACTCAGGCATGCTATTCATAAAAATGAGCCTACTCTCTCTCTTTATAGTATACATACTATATATATACATACTATGTAGAGAGATTAAATATATAGAGTATATACGCCCAAAAACTAAGGATCCAAATATATAAAAAATGAACAGTTGTAATGTCTTCAAGAAAAGTAGTGCACTAGCATCACATACTGTGATAAAACTGCATTATTAAAATCGGCTTTCACAGAGTTTGCATTTCCTTTGTACAATGAAAATAAGTAATCTTATTAAAGGAATCCATTAGGTATTGTAAATCTGTGCAGATTTACACAGACTCTAAAAACTGCAAGGATTTAAGTCATTAAGTCCTGTATTGTGATAAAGCATTACTCAGATTTAGCATTATAGCTAATTAACATTAAGAGTTGCTAAATGGTTGGATAATCTACTTTTTCTCTGTTAATACGTCTCTTTTCTTATGACAGGTCACTTTTGAATCAGAACGTGGGAAGGGCAAAACTGGAGAAATTGGAGTGGACAATGTTATACTAATTTCTGGTCTATGCCCAGAAGATACCTGATAATGGATATTTGAGTATAGTGGATTTAATCCTATTTTAAATATTTGCCTTACTAGTAGTGTATTTTTGTATCATTTTATAAAAAAACCCCAAACCTATTAAAAATGTGCCTTGAACTCAATGCAGACAGAAAAACTGACAGGTGCAAGATACGGGGTACACTTTTTGCTGAGTTATTCTAATTCTACTACATGCTTTGAGTGTAGCACTACTGTATTTTATAACTCAAGGTCAGGGTTTCTAAAGTATTATTTGTCTAGCTTTTTTTACAAATTCTACATGCTTTCATTCCTTAAAATTATTTTCAAGGCTATTCTTAAATCTTCTATTTCATTTCTTCTACTCCACAAGAACATAAAGCAGTATTTAACAGGATGTTACTATTCTAGTGATGTAATTTTAAGTTCTTACTTAGTGTGTAGATACTCCATCTATTCAACAAGTAAGAAGAAAGAGAGGAGCTTTATTTCCTTTTTGATAAGCAAGTTGTATGTGGAGTCATGTCTTTGAGGAATATTTTCATTACTAATAAAGTATGTAAAATACCTTGTTTGTCATCGGTGTCTTTGAGTCACACAAATCACTGTTTAGAAATGATCCCTTTATAGTTTTATAAACATTTAATGTTTATCATTAACAGGTGGTATTACCAACTGGTAGAGAAAAAAAGAACAAAAATATTGATCCATTATTAGTGCTTAAGAAACTTCACATTATACACTGACCTTCAAGAGCAAAGTGGTGCCTGCTGGATCGCAGGCCTTCTTTACTCCACAGAGATGTGAAAGAACAGTTTTCATTTTCCAGTAGACAGCATAGCCTAGTGGCCACACAATAAGGCTCCTTCTTAAACAATTGAGAATAAAATCTTTGTTGTGAATTCCTTCATGTCCCTTCAAACTTCAGCAAAAGGGATGGAGACAATCCACCATCCCCAGGAGCAGGGAGGTGAGCAGAACCTTATCCCACAAACTCAGAGCCACCCGGCCCACGCTTGCCCGTGCACACACACATGTGCAGGTACACACACATACACACACTCAGGAGGAAGTTACAGAATAAGGACTTGAGAAAACCTCGGGGCAAAGACTGGGAGTTTCAAAGTGAGAGGGAAGTTCCCTCAGCAATGGATCAAATTCTGACTGTGATCTCAGGACGCCTGAAGAACCTGGTCACAATGAGACAGAAAAGTGAGACAAGTATTTTTCTGGACTCCTCTTCCTCTGACTCTCTGAAGTTGAAGTACACATACTTAAAAAATGAAAGACCAATGTTCTTGAAATTGAATCCTGTATCTAGCTTCAAGCAGCAATAATTTACACATACACAGTGTCCCTAAAGCCTAAGAAGCCTAATAATTGTTACAGTCTTGAAAATTACAGTGCAAGTGATATATTTGAAATATATATGTGGAGCAAACCAAGTCTACTTAAAAAGTGCAGCTAGGCATTTCTTGCATGTGCAGTTATTTGGTGTGGAAGGATAAATAATGCCTGAGGAATGCACAATACCTAAAGACTATTTGCTCAACACACAAACAATAGGGAGTAAACACAATGAACATGGTCTGATATGGGGCCAGATATGCTGATATTTATTTGTTGGTTGAATTGTAGCCCACCATGAATCATGAATGTGACAATTACTTTAGCAGTAGCTTTCCATCCAAAAGACAAAAAAAAAAAAAAAAAAGGAAAAGATTTTGCATTTCATGGAACAAGTAAGAAAATAATTTGCACGGATTGGTACAGACTGCAATAGCTGCCATAAGGCTTTCTGCAGCAGATGCAGAAGTCGGTTCTCATTTGTTTGCAATGGATTGTCAGATACAGGATAGCTTGTATCACAGCAGATCATAAAAATAAATCTGGCATAAAAAGATGTGAAGATCAAAACTGAAAACTTTTTTGTTGTGGATAAATTCAAAGATAGCTTCTGCAGAAGCAACAAAATAAATCCATTATGTATAGACCTTCATATAAATCGCATCAGCACATTAGCAAATTTACTGGTATTGTTTGCAACATTCATTCAAGAAGATGCAGCTGCTCAGGGCAAAAGTTACATGTTTCTCCTTCAGATGAAAACAGTTAAAGGTCATATTATGCCCACAGTTATTAATGCTTCAAAATGTTCCTGACAGTTTTCCATTACTGCGAAATGTAAAATCCATTATCTGCTTAATAATTTTAGACAGCAAGGAAATTGCACTGGGAGTATTTGAAAATGTTAAAAGTATGCTATAATCAAGTGGCTTGAACTTTGATAACATCATTTGCGACTCTTAAGTCTGATAATAAACTTTGGAGACAGTACTCTGCCTACAACTTAATGGAAAAAAGAGCTTCTAGCTAATTATCCAAATCTATATTACATCCTTCAAAAACTACTCAACAGATGTGACCACTTAATCTTGAAGGCTGTATAACAAAAGGTTTCAATCACTTTTCTTCAACTGCCAAAAGAATTAAAGGAGACATTTCATTTTGTCAGTCTTGAATACATGGAAATGCTGAGGCATGTTCCCACAAGATTATTATCTTGTAAACTGTAATCGAAAGGAACTTAAAACATTTTCCAGCTATTAGATGTTATTTTTATACATTAAAAAAGCATTGTCCACTGCCGTTTTTAAGGATCATAAAGTTGAAAATAATGGAGAAATGCTTTTAATGACTGATTGCCACTCATATTTACTTCATAATTGCTATATTTTTTTTAGGACAGAGTCATACACCTGCATACTGGAGGTATTGAAATTTGTGACAATACATCAATGAAAAGGTAAATAACAAGAAAGTGTGGATAATAATGTATTTGGTCATATGTGTACTGTTACATAAAAGCTCATCACAGCAAAAGATTTTTGATGGAAAAGAATTTCTAATTTTGAGAACTATTAACCTCTCAAATACTTGACTTTAAAGTTTGATTTCACAAAGTTAGACATCTGACCCTCCCCCTTCCAAACCCCAGCTCTTCAGGAAGTACATATTATAGAACTGTTAAGAGAACAGCAATTGTTAATTTTTTATTTGGGGAATATTTAGTCTTTAGTGATTCAGTAAAGCATGTGTGGCCCTTGAAATTTCTAGTAGTTTTAGTTAGGTTTAACCATGTTAGTTCTTTTTATCTGAACTCCTTACTGATATGTCATCAGGTTGGTGTCTGGGTGTACATTGCCTATCTACAGCATTTGTGCATCTAGGTTTTTTACAAGGGATTTTGTCCTTCTTTGTTTTAGGAGGATGATTAAATGATTTAGAGATTCGATCTTTATCCGTACTATATGTGGTGGTCATATTTATTGGGATTGAAATTAAAGCTGCTTTTTGATATGATTTCTTCATTTTTTTCCCATTATGTATAACTCCTATGCACGGAATTATTGAACTAGCATTAAGCTGAACTTTCACCTGACAGTATTCTCGATAATAAGCACATGTTGCCAAGAATACACACTGTTTGGGCTTTTTAAAATTATATACATAAATATCAACCAGTATTACCTCGGTTTGGTATATTTGCTTCACTTTAAATTTACATGCCATATCAACTGAGTTGGTTTTTGTTTCAAAGGAAGGGTCTTGTTCTGAATTCTTCCAGTCTTTCTTTATTTGGCTGTTAATTTTTGAAACTATATATATTTTACTTACTTCATTTATGATATTCAGACTTATGTTACCCAAGTACCCATTCTTGGCCTGGTCTTTAGGGTCAGGGACCTCATCTAGATCTTGATGGGTGATGCAGTAATCTGTTTGTCCAGTTGTGATGTAGAAGATCACGATGATGATTTCTGGAATCGCATTTTTACTGGTCCAGTACCCTCAGAGGTCCATTTCTGCATTAGTGGAGGATCCTTCTCATGCTTTGGAACCTTCTTAGTTCTGGAACAGTGTATCTAAGCAGTTACATTTTTTTACCTTTACAGCAATATATGTAACTAGTAACACTTGGTAAGGTCCTTTCCATTTCTTCTGGAAAGGGTTTCCCACTGTTGTTTTTATGTAAACATAGTCTCCGGGTTGTATATTATGTAAGGGGCCATCCAATCCCCTTTACTGAGTGCTGATTACATACTTATTAATCCGAGATAATTGTTTAGATAATGTAATTATGTAATACTGAACACAACTTTCCCTCTGTTGGTTGATATCTTCTTCCCCGTCTGTGAGTTTGTAGGGTCTTCTATATAATATTTTAAAGGGACTTAGTTACTCATTACTTTTATGTTTCACCCTGACTCTCAATAAAGCCAAAGGTAATGCTTGAGGCCATTGTAAATTGGCCTCTTGTCCAATTTTAATAATTTCCTGTTTAAGTAAATGATTCACTTTTTCTACTTGCCCACTTGGTTGTGGTCTATAAGGAGTGTGAAGATGCCAATTAATTTGTAGCACTTTACTCACTCCTTGCACCACATTGGCTACAAAATGAGAGCCTCTATCTGAGGACATGTCAGCAGGTACCCCAAATTTAGGTATTACTTCATTGAGTAATACTTTGATTACTTCTCTGGCTTTATTGGTCCTCATTGGGAAGGCTTCAGGCCATCCAGAGAAGGTATCTGTTAGGACCAAGAGGTACCAATATGCCCCTTTTCTTGGGAGTTTGGAAAAATCGATTTGCCACTGCTGTCCAGGATAGTATCCTCTCTCTATTGTCCTGAATCCTACTTTATGAATTGTTTGAGGATTATTTTGGAGGCAGACAGTGCAGCTTGGAGTAATTTGCTTGATTATAGTATAAAGGTTTTTACCTATTATTTTTTTCCGGATAATTTTATACAGGGCATCTCCTCCCCAGTGTGTTTTCTCATGTTCCCTTACCACTGTTTGCCATAAAGCCTTTTTGGGTATTACTATATGTCCTTGAGGGGTCACATAATTTTCACCCCTTAAGGTGGCATGCAAATCTTGAACGAGTTCCTGGTCTTTCTTAGAATAAAAATCTTTAGAATCGAATTCAATTTTACCTTCTGGAATGAAGGGTTGTATGGTTACTGTACCTTGTCCTTGTCCTGCTACCCTTTCTGCCTCCTGATCAGCCAACCTGTTTCCTCTTTCTTGATCTATTTCTCCTTTCTGGTGTCCTCTGCAGTGCAAGATGGCTACTTCTGGGGGTAGTTTGACGGCTTCTAATAGCTCTAAGATCTCTTTAGAATGTTTGATCTGCTTGCCTTGGGAGTTTAGTAATCCTCTTTCTTTCCATACTGCCCCATGAGTGTGCACCACTCCAAAGGCATATTTGGAATCTGTCCATATGTTGATTTGTTTTCCTTGAGCTTTCTGCAATGCTCTGACGAGTGTGATAATTTCTGCCTTTTGAGCTGAAGTCCCAGCCAGCAATGGTTTTGATTCTATAATAGAGTCAGGAGTGCTTATTGCATATGCAGACTTACATTCTCCATTCTTCAAGAAACTGTTACCATCTTTTGGCAGGGGACGTTATACCAGCTTTCAGCATCTGGGAGGGGTTCCTCTTTCAAGTCAGGCCTGCTGGAATATGTGCTTTCAATCACTTCCAGGCAGCCATGGTGGAGAGTTTCTGAATCCTCCTGGGCTGATGACAGAAATGCTGCAGGGTTGATTAGGTTAGTGTTGAGGATTTCCACATCATCCTGCTCCACTAGGATAGCTTGGTATTTGAGAAACCTTGAGGGAGATAACCAGTGGCTCTTCTTCTCTTCTAGTACGGCAGCTACTGTATGAGATACAAACACAGTTATTTTCTGACCCAAGGTAAATTTGTGAGTTTCTTGAATGTTGAAAACCACGGCTGATACTGCCCTTAAGCAGCTTGGCCATCCTTTACTTACTTCATCCAGCTGTTTTGAGAAGTAAGCTACAGCTCTTCAATAAGGGCCAGTATCTTGTGCCAATACACAAAGCTATCCCCTGCCTTTCATGTGTGAAAAGCAGAAATGGTTTCGAGACAGCAGGCAGGCCCACAGCTGGGGCCTGTAATAGTTCTTCCTTCCAGGTTTGAAAAGCTTGCTTACTTTCCTTGGTCCATGTCAGAGTTTCTGGATTGTCCTTTATCATCTGATAGAGGGGTTTGACTGAGATACCATAATTAAGTATCCACAGCCGACACCAGCTCGTCATTCCCAGGAAAGTTCTCAATTCCTTGGCAGTGTGTGGTAGGGGGGTATTTGTCCCGATCCGATGTCGGGGATCACTTA
>NW_010297226.1:3186-5889 GCF_000700745.2 Antrostomus carolinensis | reverse complement strand
ATTATAATAAGAAGAAAATATCACCAGGCTCGTTACATTTTTATTTCTCCTGATATTTGGAAAGTCGTAGTTAATTCCACGCCTACTCGGCACGTTTAATGACCCAAAACGCTGCTTAAAAGTTTTAATTCAAAGTTTTAATTTAATTTAATTATAACTTCATTAATTTAAAACCAGATTTTAACCCATTTGAAAAAAAGGGATTTTTCCTAAATTATGGAGGGAAAAATTCCTCAGGAGAGGAGCGCGTGCGCGGTTAAATATCACCGGTGAGTTTAACAACCCGAAGCGCTGGTTAAAAGTTCAAATACTAGATTTTAACCCATTTGAAATGCAAAAAAAAAAAGATTTTTCCCAAATTAGGAAAAAATTAGGAAAAATTCCTGCAGGGAGGAGCGTTGGGAAGTCAGGAGGAGGTGGATTTCCTGGGCATGAGCCCCTGGGCCAGGTCCCAGCGCACCTCCCAGCGCAGAGCCGCTCTCTTTTTTTCCGTCGGTACGACGTAATCGTTGGGGACGTAGAAATGCTGCGGTTTATTGGGAATTTGGGGTTTCCAGAACATCTGTTCCCGGATACTCCATCGCAATTCTTGCCTTTGATCCTCTCCTGGAATTGGGAATTTTTCCCATTCTCGTTTATATTCCAAGTATTTGGCTACTCGGTCGGTTTTTCCCCGGTTACGCCCCAACGGTTCGAACCGCGGAGGAATGAAGGATTTGGGTTGTTCCGAGTTGGTGGAATGAGAAGTGGGAGAGCTCCGGCTCCCCGAATCCTCCGGGAATAAGTGGGAAGTGTCCCCAGGAGGCCACCGAGACGGGGATTCATCGGGAACGCTGCTGCTGGGCTCCATTTCCCCCTCGGAGATGCTGTCTTCATGATCCGTCCTCAACTCAAACATTTGATCCTTCAAATTCCAAATTTCGGAGTCATGTTCCGATTCATTGGTCACCGACTCGTCGGAAACCTCGACCCCTCCGTCAGGTCTGCGCCTCAACACTTTCCTCTTCATCACCAACCTCCTGCTTCTTCTCTGATCCTCGGAAAATGGTGGAAAAGTTGGTTTTCTACCCAAAAGGATGGATGCTTCAGCGTAAGGATCAGCGCGGGGACGTATCCGCTCCGAGCTGCCCCCTCGCTCCTCAGTGACCCAACTCATCGCTTCTTCCATAATTTCCACCAAACTGAGTGGATCCTGTAAAAAAAAAAAATACAATCATATAAATAAACCACAATTAATTTTCACAACATAAAACTCCAACTCACAATTTGGGGGGGGGGGGGTTGACTTTAAGGGGTAAATCTTAAAATTCCTGCTTGGAAAATGAGGCTGAAATGAACTATGTTCTATATAAAACAGATGCGATAAACACGGGGCGGATTTATTTGGCTTCGGGCTGATGCCTGGAATTATTTTCCCCTTGTACCCATCTTTTTAAATTAAAATAAGTATCTAAAAAATAATTAGATTAATATCTAAAATTAATATGGAATAGTGATTTAATCTAGAAACCTCTGAGAGGATATCTTATTCCCGCAGAGGAGGAGGAGAAAGCTCAGCGCGGCGCATTTAACTTGCTCCTTTCGACGCTGATTATCATCAGTCTGGTTTTAATAAGTAAAAGCAGCAGCAAAAAGGGAATCCAGGCTCGTGACAAAGGTTTTTGGGATCTCTTTACGGGCTGGAAATATTGGAATTTTCATGGTGTTGTTAAGAAGTGGGAGCAGATGGTGGGGTGAGATGAATGGCAGCTGTTAGCGAGTTGTCTGAAAGCGGCGGCGGCGGCGGCTGAGCGCGGTGTGAAAACGGGAATCGAATCGGTGGCGGTAGCGAAAAAGGTGGCGCCGATTTAAATCAAAAAGGCCAAAAGAAAAGATTTTTTTTGAGTGAGATGAGTTGGATTTAAAGGTCTGTGGTTCTTCCCGTGCTCTGCTAGAAATGCTGAGGGGTTAAAAAAGAATTATCTTGTGGATAATAATTATCAGGGTGATAAAAAACAGGTAAAAATGAAAATTTCCCTATTTTTTTTTTCTCCACAGACACCGAGAAGCTACCGGTGCCGGGCATGGCCGAGGGGAGTGCAGCTACGGATCAAGAACATCTCCTGAGGAGGGTGCAGGAGCTGGAAGAGGAGGTGAAACGGCTGCAGGAGAAACTCCGAGAAGACAAGGAAAGTGTTGGGAGAAAAGAGGTTCCAACTTCTGGCAAAACCAAGAAACGTCACCAGCGGCCGTTTAATTTTGACGCTTACGGCCGTAGACACGTGGCGTTAAAAATCGCCTACCTGGGCTGGGGCTACCAAGGGTTTGCCAGTCAGGAGAACACCACCAACACCATCGAGGAGAAACTCTTTGAAGCCTTGAAGAAGACAAGATTGGTCGATGAAAGACAAACCTCCAACTATCACCGGTGCGGGAGGACGGATAAAGGAGTCAGCGCCTTCGGACAGGTCGGGTTTTCCCGGGTTGCTGGGTGGGTTTCTGGGAGATCCGGTGGGATCGCTGTCGCGCCGTGCCGAGCCGGCACTGGTGGGATTTATTATTTTATAAGCTTGTTAGATCTGAAAATTAAACCTGGAGATGGTTTCCTGCCTGCAAAATGATGATTTTTTTATATTAATCTTATTTTTATTAATTTTTTTTTCACTCTTAACTGATTTAACTCACTAAACCCCACCAAAAAATAATTAAAAATCTAAGAATTGG
>NW_010297226.1:2620-3137 GCF_000700745.2 Antrostomus carolinensis | reverse complement strand
TGTGCAGAAGGGTCCGAAAAGATCCGGAAGAGAGCGTAGGAGTGGGAGGTGGAGGGAGAGGAGCCAACCCAGCGGGCACGGATCCATCGTGGAATGACACGGCTTGGCTGCTGGGCCAGTCGCTCCTTCCCTCCCGGCTCAGGAAGTGGAGAGGGTTTAGTTTTTGGCTCGCTGGTTTAATTTTTGGCTTGTTGCTTTAGTTTTTGTGTCGTTGCTTTAGTTTTTGGCTCGGATGAGCGATCTGTTCTCCTTCACAAGATGAACCACACAAAATAAGAGCCAGGGGCCACCTTTTCTTGCATCGTTTAAGCACCTGCGGCGTTAATTTGCTCCAGGTTTCCCAGTCAGCCAGGTTGCTGCCGCTTTCAAATCATCACTCTAGCAAAAATTAAATCAAATTCAATTAAAAAGCACATTATAGCTTAAAAAACTGACTAAAGTTGAAGCCGTTTTGAGGCTGGGCTACGTAGGCAGCCTGCAACTTTCTCTGTTTTATTAAAGGAATCCGAAGCATCTG
>NW_010297226.1:0-2586 GCF_000700745.2 Antrostomus carolinensis | reverse complement strand
CCTCCCCCCGCCGTGAGATCGTTTGATTTAAACCACCTTCATCTGTAGGATCCTGAATTTCAACAGCTGAAATAAATTCAGCTGAATTTATTTGGCAGCGGTGTAGGAAGATTTGGCTTGAGACACCGAATACACCCCCCCAATCTGTGATCTCATCTTGGCTTTTCTCACTTTGCAGGTGATTTCCCTCGATCTCCGCTCGAATCTGGTGGAGGGGAAGAAGCTCAACGGGCACGAAGGTGACTCCAAAGATAAAAGTGAGGAAGAGGAGCTTCGTTACACCCATATTTTAAACAGGGTGCTCCCACCTGACATCCGAGCGCTGGCCTGGGCCCCCGTGGAACCCGATTTCAGCGCTCGCTTCAGTTGCCTCAAGAGAACTTATCGTTATTTCTTCCCCCGCGCCGATTTGGACGTGGCCCTCATGCAGGTGGCGGCGCAGAAATACGTGGGGACCCACGATTTCCGGAATTTGTGTAAAATGGATGTTGCCAACGGAGTGGTCAATTTCCAGAGAACCATTCTCAGCGCCGGAGTAACTTGGGTGGAAAAAGGAGGAGAAGGGGAGCGGCGGGATCCTTTCAGTCTGTGCCAGTTTGAAGTGACGGGACAAGCTTTCTTGTATCACCAAGTACGTTGTATGATGGCCATCCTCTTCCTCATCGGGCAGAAGATGGAGAGCCCGGAGATCATCGATGAACTGCTGGATGTGGAGAAAAATCCCCGAAAACCACAGTACAGGTAGGGAGAGCTCGGAAAAACCCGGCTGTGCGCAAAACGCTGCCGGAAAACTCTTCTCTTACAATATGGAAGTCTCAAAATACGGAAGCAAGCTCGTAAGGATCATAAGGATTTCATTTTTCTTCTCCTCAGACAAAGTTTGGATGGCTTTAGTCCTTGGTATTTGGTTAAAACGAATTCATTTTTTAAGGGAAAAAGGAATTTTGCAAAAATTTTGTAGAATTTTGCAAAAAATTGTAGAACTTTGTAGAATTTTGCAGAATTTTGCAAAAATTTTGTAGAATTTTGTAAGAATTTTGTAGAATTTTGCAAAAATTTTGTAGAATTTTGTAAAAATTCTGTAGAATTTTGCAAAAAATTTGTAGAATTTTTTAGAATTTTGTAAAAATTTTGTAGAATTTTGCAAAAAATCTGTAGAATTTTGAAAAAAATCTGTAGAATTTTGAAAAAACTCTGTAGAATTTTGCAAAAAATCTGTAGAATTTTGCAAAAAATTAGTAGAATTTTGAAAAAATTGAAAAAATTGTAGAATTTTGCAAAAAATTAGTAGAATTTTGCAAAAATATGTATAATTTTGCAAAAATTTTGTCAAATTTTGCAAAATTTTGTCAAATTTTGCAAAAATTTTGTAGAATTTTGCAAAAAATTAGTAGAATTTTGCAAAAATATGTATAATTTTGCAAAAATTTTGTCAAATTTTGCAAAATTTTGTAGAATTTTGCAAAAATTTTGTAGAATTTTGCAAAAAATTAGTAGAATTTTGAAAAAATTGAAAAAATTGTAGAATTTTGCAAAAAATTTGTAGAATTTTGCAAAAATATGTATAATTTTGCAAAAATTTTGTCAAATTTTGCAAAATTTTGTAGAATTTTGCAAAAATTTTGTAGAATTTTGCAAAAATTTTGTAAGATTCTGAAAAAATTTCGTAAAATTTCAAAAAATTTCATCCTTTTTTTTAGCAGAAAGGAAAGGCTGATGCGCTGTTTATCCTTTTTTTTAATATAACGCTTTCTTTCTCTCTCCTTTTCCCTTAGCATGGCAGTGGAGTTTCCCCTCGTCCTCTACGACTGCGAATTCGAAAACCTTCGATGGTTTTACGACCGAGAAGTGCAGGAATTTAACGTGACCCATCTCCAGCAACTCTGGGCCAACCACGCCGTTAAAACTCAAGTGCTACGGAACATGCTACGAGGGTTGGATGATGCTCCCGTGCCAGCTGGGAAAAGTAAGGGATGGTTTTGTGGGAATATTTTGGAGTTATGAAGGGATTAAAAAAAAAATTAATTAAAGAAAGGGGTAATTAGATTAAATTACTTTTTTCTTATTTTATCACAGGCTCGGGGAACAGCACGACAGTTCTCTGGGGTGATATGAAGCCTCCACTCTGCAACCAGATCAGTGGTTTCGTGGAAGGTGTCCAGGCTCGTACCTACAAACCTTTACTGTCCCGTCCCAAGTGTGAGGGGTTGGAAGCTCGAATCCAACATTTTGTGAGGAGGGGACGGATCGAAACCCCCCCAGGGTTGGAGGAAAAAGGGGACAGAGGGGAGCAGCCCCCTGAAATCAAGAGGAGCCACCGTCACGATGTCCTGGAACAGCCTCCCAAGCGGGTTTGTGTTGATATGGAGTGATGGGGAGGGGTCACCCCTCAGGGGGAGAAGGGAAATTGGGCGCTTTGCTATTTTTTTATTGAAAAAAACCCAACCCCCCCCTTTTTTTTAAATAAATGTTAAGAAATCTCATGGAGTGCTGTTGTATCTTGGTCTGGGAAGGGATGGGGGGTGTCTCAGCCTTCATCAGAGCCGCTCATTTCACTGTGGGGTGGGCCTGGGGTGGGGGGGGGCT
>NW_010297225.1:0-5554 GCF_000700745.2 Antrostomus carolinensis | reverse complement strand
AGATGTAACAGTGACAGGCAGTCACTCCTTGTACAGGCTGGCCATACTGGTTTCTGTTAAGTGTAACCCTTACTTCCTCCTGGTGTTGCGCTGGCTACCATTCATCGCGTGCAAAGACACTGTAAGCAGGTTATACACAACTTGGCTCAAGTATTCTATGAGTAAACAAAAGACATCCAGGATTTAATGAGCTACAGGACTTAAGTGTTAGTATGCTTACCCAAAGCCAGGCGCCTCGTTGTTGCCAAGTTGACATGTAGCAGGTGTTGCCTTACGAGTTTTATAACATTCTCATTCGTATTACTGTTTGGTTTTTTTCCTTGCATTTGCATCTCAAAAACCCCAAATCTTACCTCTGCATGTTTACGTTCATTGTGCCTGTTTCTATGCTACATACAGCCCAGCTCTATGCAACAACCTAGCAGTTCCCTCAAGCTGTACAGAAAAACTAGGCCCTGAAATCACAGGCAGCTGAGGCTTCAGGAGGAGGAAGGGGTTACAGGAGGTGGGGGTATACTGATGCTACATCACACTTGCTAAAACGAAGAGGAAAAAATGTGTTGAGAAATAGAGCAATTCTACTTCAATGCCCAGAGACAAACACTAGAAATAACTCTGCATTTTTACCTTTTTGAAATAACATTCAACAGAAATAAAGAATATGATGAACATAGTTTAATTAAGATTATAGCCATAGTAACATTACGTCTCCGAACACCAATTCAGTATTCCCACTGCATAAAGTTCCACATCCATACTTTCTAGAATGAAGAAGGGAAAAGATCTGATAGTCTTTAACGCTTACATAATTTACAAGATGCAAAGTATTAGTGAAAACAGTAGTATCCTTTTTGTGTACTATGAAGGTAGTGCTTACTGCTTTTAGCAAGAGAAGGGATTATAAATAAAAGTATCTGAACATTAGGGGAGGGGGAAAAACTATATCCAAGGTATTTCACAGAATTAATGCTTTCAAACAGTATTTCAACCCAGTAGAAGAGCAACCATTCCACAAAGGTTTCATTCTGTCCTGAAAGACATCTGAAGCAGGAGTGTAACTTGACATATGGCAGTTACAGACACATACATATGGAAATCCACCTTTTAAAAACATTTATAGTGTTTGATTCCCTTATACACAGGCACAAGCTTTGCTACCTTCTCTTTCCCTTTTTTTTCGAACTTAATGGGACTGTGCAATACTGGAGCAGTAGTCTAAAATATCCTGTATAGTGAATTCCATGGTAATTCCTGATCCAGGATAGCAGCGAGCTATCAGCCCTTCAAAGTGCTTGTATTGTCGTATAAACTCATCTTGCATGGAATGCCACACAACCTGCCAAAGAAAGCAAACTTCAGGAAAACTACAAAACATTACTTGATTCTCAGTTCAGGTGTCATTTTAAAACTAAAGCTTGCTAATAAACAAAGTTTAGTAAACTGAGTTGCTACATTAAAAAAAAATATTGAAATTTTTTACCCATTAAGTTTAAAGATCTTAATGTTTACATGACTCCTACCAAATCTGCAAAGCAGAAAATAGTAAAGGAGAGGAAGTTGTCCTAAAAGAAGTACTGCTTTTGTCAGGAAAGAAAACACCCCAGACCAGAACAGTGCTACTAATTCATGCTTCAGACATTAAAAAGCTGTTAATACATGCTTAACTCTTAAATCTACTTATCATTTACTCCAGTAAGAGAGATTACAGAATATAAGAGAAAATTTACATATTTTCTGATAGTCATATTATTTAATTGAAAGTATATTCTGACATAGTGTACCAGCTACATTTTGTATCAGGTAAACAGCTCATTTAAATCCAATTCTACTTCCAGCATATTTTGCAAAACAGAGATCACCTATTAATGGGCACCCAGAGAATCATAAAGGAAGTTTCTTTCTGAATGCTATCTCTACCATGACAGTTCAAATCACTGTTACAACAAACAGAATCAGAGCAAGATTATTAAAAACCTCACTCAAAATTAATGGTTATGCTGAAGCTAGGCACTTCTCAAAGAATATATATGCAAAAGGAATAATAAAAGCCTTTGTGTAAACATTACAAGGTTTTTAAGCCATGATTTATTTACCTGAAGTAAGTTTTCTTCTTCACAGAGATGTTTATCTACCTTCTTGTAAAGATTATCCAATCCCTTCTTCACTTCCTTACCAGGATATTCCTTTATAACTTTACGAAGCTCTTGTTTATTAAAAGCCAGTTGATAGCTTACTTCCTCTTCTCTTATACCTTGTGCAACACGAGCTTCAACACCTTCAAAAAAATGCTAACAAACAATAGCAGCATTAATGATTATCACAAATCTAAACTAATTAACTTAATTTGACAAGCATATGTGTACTTAAGTCTTGATTCTGCTTAACAACTGCTGTGTGTTCCCCTATGTTTGTTTTTAAACTGGGCATGGAGTAGTGCTCAGCCATAAACATTAAAGCACAACAATACAGCACTAAGTACTTAGTGTAAAATTGAAATCAATCATTTCTAGAAGCAATCAAGCTTTTCTTTGCAACCTTATAACTAATACTGAATCAACCTCAAACTCCTCAATTAATGTAGCCTGGGAAAATACTGGATCTTTTGGATAAACTGAGTAAGCATCTGAATAGGAATTTCTTTACTTACACCATAATTACACAACAGCAATATTTGTTCATCATTGCCCTCTCTTCTCACTGCCCTGCACCAGCTGGCTCAACATAATAAAAATGGAGGGAAGTCCGCCTATGAACATGCACGTAGAGCCACACGGAGTTAACTTTCTCCACAGCAGCCCACATGGTGCTGTGTTTTGGGTTTGTAGCTAAAACAGGGCCAATAACAAGCCAATGTTTTGGTTATTGCTGAAGAGGTCACACCTGGCCAAAGGGTATGCCATAGCATGTAACATCGTGCTCAGCGATAAAAATCGGGGTTCAGGGAGGGGGTGTAGGTGGTGTTTGTCTTCAAGGTGGCTGTTGCTCAGAAACTAGCTGGGCATCAATCTGCTTGTGGGAGGTAGTGAGTGACTGCCTTTGCATCAATCCTTCCAAACCCCCCTCCCCTTCACTGCCTAAACTGTCTTTATCTGCACCCCTAAATTTTTTCATTTTTGCTCTTTCTATTCTCTCCCCTGTCCTGCATGGGGAGGGGAGAATGAGCAAGTTATGTGGCAGCTTAGGTGCTAGCCAGACTCAACCCACAACAAGTGGGAAGCAGCAATAAAGCATTTTAATTTTCAAGAAGAGAATACATCTTAGAATTTTTGGAAAATGAATGGCTGAAATCCTGATTATAGAAAAAGCAATGAACAGTGGGAAACGTTCAGTGGACAGAACAGACTGGCTTTAGTCAGTGTTCAGTTTAACACTTAGTTCAACTTCAGACACACACAACTTTCCTAAAACTTTTCTTATTGTTGAACAGTTCAGAAACCCCAGGAATTTTCTCTGCAGTTGACGTAGGGAAAAAAATCCCAAAGCTCCTGATTACTTTTCTCCTCTCTTTTTCCTTCCTCAAAACCATTTGCTTAAGACATAACTAATCTTTAGTCAGTACTATTCATTGCCATGACAAGTTTGGTCCATTTTTCATCCAGGACTGTTATCATCGTGAGTAGAGTACTCTTGCCAGGCATGCTCAAGTCTAAAATTATAAAACAGATTATGATAGATGCAGTGATAAAGAGATCAGATAGTGCAAATTAAACACTTGAGAAGGACTACTCTGTATATAAACTCAAATATACTTACATTTAATTTCTCAAGAGGCTGTCCGAGCGAGTATATTACATAAGACTGAAGGTGATCAGTGTATTTCTGTTTGGCTTCTTTTTTCTCAGCCTCAAGACAAGAAATTTTCAAGCGAGAAAGCGTTGCAAAAATATGATGGAAATTCTCCATCATGACCACATCTCTTGGTGTTTTCTGGCTTTCATTAGCTACTTTTTCAACTGAAAGAAAAGGAAGCAAAATACTTAAAATACCAGAAGGACAACTAAATTCAGAACAACATAACCATAATATTGTCAGAAAAGGAATTATGGATTTTATGTCAACAATAGCCATTTGTATAAGTTATTGTCATAATTGCCACTAAACAAATCAGTATCTGAGAGCCTTCAAAAGTAGTAACAGATACGTACAGACTCTAAGATGATGAAATTTGTATGCCAAAAAAGTAACTCATGAAAGATACAAGAGAGTGACTACACACGGTCATTTACGTAAGTGAGAAACAACTCACATTTGTGGAAGCTTACAAGTGTGCTCTCATTATCCCTAATAAATTTCACATGACAGAACTATTTAAGAAAAGTCTTATTCCTCTCTTTGCTAGAACAAAAAATCTTCAATCAGGTACTTTAAAATGTACTTCCCAATCTCTCAATTTTTGCTTAGCTTATTAGTTTTATGGTCAAAGTTACTGTCAATATGCAAATTTAATTATACAAATGTATAATCCTCCACATAGGTCCCCCCAGAAAAACAGGGTAGGCAAAAGAAATTCTACCTATTGCTCCCTTATTGTGCCTAAAAGCAGGCTGAAAGAGGATGGCTCCAACAAAGTGTGCAAGTCTCTGTGCCCATTCATCCATTAATCGTTTTGCTGGGACTAGCAGGATGACCACCATGAAAGTGATACTGGGCACCAGGGTATTAATAAAGATCTCAAATTCATTTCAGTCAATTTCATGAATTGCCAACCAGGAAGTCTGCTACTGCCAATGTTGTTCTTCCCATGTAAGTTTCTAACCACCTCCTCCAATTCAACCTGAAGTACTACGTCTTTATGACCTGTTTCAAAAGTTACTTGTAAATTAAATATCCTACTGCCTTGAACATACTGCTTGCACTTATTTTGTATGTAATTGTGACTTTGTTTCATTGTCATTCTTTACTTCTATCCCTTCTCCTCCCCTATCATAACTCTTTGTTCTTTAAATTTGTTCTGTACTTGTCTGAAACAGATTTTGTTTCTTCTTTGGTGTTTGACTGGCATCATTCTGAACCCCTTTCAAAACATGCTTTTCTAAATTCTTCCTACACTAGTTATTTTATCATTGTATAATTCTGCCTCTCTATTGGTCTTTGCTTAGTTTTATCACTTGAACAGTACATTCTTAAGGACAGAAAAGTTGGGTACAATCAACTAAACCTTTTCAAAATTTACTGTCCTATCCGCTGGGACGCTCTTGGTGACTACATATGGACTCTAGTCTATTGTACTATGAGATAATGTCTCTTCACAATTTCCTAATGGGCTGAGAACGACTGAGCTATAATTGCCTCAAGCTAACTTTATTGCCTCTACTGTCTCCTCTTGCTCAGTCTTCTCCTAAAAAAGAGGTAGGTCTCAGTGGCTGAGAATTAACATATGTGGAGTTGTTTGAAAATGTGCAGGTAAATCAGCAGAGATGTCTATCCATCCATGTCCCCCCATTTTGAAAGGGAATTACAGTTTTTCCAGAGTTCATTGGCTCACGTATCCCTTCTCCCCCTCCCTTTTTTAATGTTAAATAAAATCAGTTGTCCTGGTTTTGCTAGGATAGAG
>NW_010297224.1:0-2873 GCF_000700745.2 Antrostomus carolinensis | reverse complement strand
TATATATATATATATATATTTATGTGAATGGTTTAGATCATCTTGTTGCTCTAACGACATAAAATGGAAACATGTTGCAAGTTGTGTCATTCCAATGTACAAAATAAATGACTTTTCCCTGCATGCTGCCTGGGTATCTTGTGATTTGAATTAAGAGTTATCTTTGAATTGCCTTATTCAAGAGGTTGTATGTTACCTAACTGGGGAATGACCTGGCACTGTTCATCACATTACACGTGTACTTGATGCTGTGTTATGTCAAATTCAGATGAGGTGTCTGTCATCTGTGTATTTTGTGGGAGACCTTTTATCTTGTTAAACTGTGATATGTAAAACCTCTCATTGCCTGAAATAGTCAGTGTCTTCAGCTGTTTTCCTAATTTGAACACATTTCCTAACACAAAATATAGATGTTTGTAAATTCTTCATTCAGTTTGTCTATTTTTATGCACGAGGCTTTTTTAAGCTGGCAAAGGAGTAAGATAAGGCAGCTTCCCCCGAATTTTTCAATCAAGGCTCAGTTATATTTCTATCCCCCGGCAAGATGCAACAACCAATTTTCAGCAGCTACAATTGGAATTAGGGACGTGTGTTTATTGCTATTATCTTTTCAGGCTCAGATGGGCCATTTTCACTGCAGAACACAATGATTAATGACAAGCCAGGCGTGATGCTTCTGCAGTGACAGTCCTTTGGGAAGCAGGGGTTTTACAGCGGCGTCTTCAGGCCCCTCTGCCGTGCCGTGGGTTGAGTGGGGAGGGACAGGGTAGATGTCCCTGGCACAGCCAGCCAGCCAGGAGGAGAGAAGGGGGAGATGCTGCTTACCAATCCTGGCTCTGAGGAGCTTTTTCTCCTGACACGAGGCACCCCGAGCCTGTGCCATCTGCCTGTTCCCTCACCACACCCCGGCCGTATAACTGCGTCGTCTCTGTTCATTAACCTCACGGCCACAGCACGTCTCCGAAGAGCAACGTCCCCTCCTGACCCTGCCTTCTGCAAAATCCCCCACAACGGCTGCTCCTACAGCAGCTGCTGAAGCCACACGTGGGGCTTTTGGGGTTTTTTTTCCTCTAGATTTGGTTTCCAGCCATGGGATCACGTTCCTAACAGCAATGTTCTCCCCAGTCAGGTACCAGTATAGCACCTGCGGGGCAGATCCTTTGGGAAACATGCTGCCCTGCAGTACCAGGTAGGCATACATTTATTTTGGTGGCAGCACAAGGACAAGAGGTGAGCCAGCAGTGGGGTTCACCAGCTCTGTTGTGTCACCCCTCTTGTCCCCCCCAGGCACCACTGCTGTGTCTCTCGGCTGCAGCACCGTGAGGCCAAGAAACAGGTCTATTTGGGGAATAAATCCCCAAAAGCCCATCTCTGGCCCTCAGCTGACTGGAATATTTCTGGGCATTATCCCTCCATGCCTAAAATGTCAAATAAAACAGTTGTTGAGAACATTAAATCACCCTGGCCATGGTCCCTGCTCAGTTGTCCAGGTGTCACATCATCCTAAACACAGGCAGCATAAACATTTGAGGCAGACAAACCCGTGCTGAGGTGTCTCAGCCGTGGTGTTGAAGCCCCACCGGGCTCTCCCCACGCCTCCAGTTTTTGAGCGTCGCTGCATAATTGGGCTGTACAAAGCACTGGTCATTTTTACATCCAGTAACCATAGAAACACACGGTCAGGGAAGTCAGTTCCTGGAGCAGGACAAGGCATGGTCATGGGTTATTGATTCCCTTTTCCAGAGCTTTGAGCACTAACAAATTTCCTGTCCCACCCAGAAAAGCACTTCACTTTTTTATTTTTTATTTCCTTTTCCTCCCTGTACTTTTGGCAAACTTCAGGTTTGAAGGATGCTGCTGGCGACAGGGAGGGCTGGGGTAGCACAGGGGGGAGGCTGGCAGAGAGACCCCTCTGTGCAGCACCCCAAAAACCAAACAGAGGAACGGTGGGACCAGTTTTGTTACAGGAACCCGCCCTTTTTTTAAAAAAATGTGAGGTAAAACCACTAATTTTTGCCTTGTCCACCCAGGGGTTCTCAGCGTGACCCCAGAAGTGTCCGTGGTAATGTCCCCCATTCCCCGCTCTCATCGCTGCTGTTGGCAGTCACGGGCTCAGCCCCAGCTGGCAGGAGGGGAGGAGACCCCGCAGCTTTTGGTGGGCTCCTGGCAGTGTTCTGCTGCTGGACCCCCCCCACCCTGGGTCCCCTCATTTTAACCTGCCGTGTCCTCGGCTCCACTGGCAGAGCTCGTGTTGTACAAGGTCCCCATGCAAGCAGCTTGTATAGCCCTGGGTGTGCGAGAGGACACCACCCTTGGGTGTGTGAGAGGACACCATCCTTGGGTGTGCGAGAGGACATCACCCTTGGGTGTGTGAGAGGACACCATCCTTGGGTGTGCGAGAGGACATCATCCTTGGGTGTGTGAGAGGGCACCATCCTTGGGTGTGCGAGAGGACATCATCCTTGGGTGTGCGAGAGGACACCATCCTTGAGTGTGCGAGAGGACATCATCCTTGGGTGTGTGAGAGGACATCATCCCCGGGGACAGGGCTGGGGACGGGGCTGCTGGCAGCAGAGCTGACCTAGCACAGGGGTAGCCCTGCTCCAAGCCAAGGCCGGGCTGGGACGCTGCAGTTGCTGCTCCTGGTCTCCTCGGCCTCCAGGGGCTACCTGGGGTAGGAGACCAAAAAAAGGAAATCAAGTCAGAAACAGGCCAGTGGAATGTCAGGATCCGCCTCGAGGCGGGGGTGGCTGAGGAGAGGGGACGTGTGGGGCCTGTCCCGCCCCGGTGCAGGGTTGGCGCTTCCCCCTGCCCAGTCCCGCGGCGGTTTCCGGGGCGGAACGGTGGGTGCCGCGGTGGTGGCGGCGCTGCCC
>NW_010297223.1:0-2880 GCF_000700745.2 Antrostomus carolinensis | reverse complement strand
GGAGGCAGAAGCTGGGATGGGACACCCCCGAGAGAGCCCTGCTGAGTGCTTGGCTTGCGAGATGCGGGAACCTCATAATGCCAGGAACAGAGAGCTTGACATGAAATTCTCAGTTGTCAAATTGAAAAGGAACAAAGGGACGTTGGTTCTTCACACCTGATGCAGTTGAGCTGTGGAACACACTGCAGATGTTGTCAGTGCCAAGGGCAGGTGAATTTGCTTTCGTGGTTATGTATCTGACTGGATGCCCCAGTGATAAAAAGCTATTTCTATTTTCAGAGCAAAGGCTGGCAGCTCCTGAGAGCAGCTTAAAGAGCTGTTCACTGGATACCTGTGCCAGATAGAGAGTTTCTACTTGAGGCAAGTTATTGTCACAGGCAGCATCAGACCCTGTCAAAAACACCAGCTGGGTTGGCTATGAAATAGCTTGTCTTGGAAGAGCTGTGCAACAGGGCAGTTCTGAGAAGGATTTGTGAAATGATTGCACCTGGTTGTCAACTAACTGACTTTTCTCTTTATTTCTGCACAGGAAGCCCGTTACAGGGGTGCTGATACAAGTGGTTCACCGTTGGAAGGTGCAGATGTGAATATTGGGACTGCAGTCTAGATGGATAAGGTTGAATTACGTAGAGCTTCTGTGAAAGGTAAGTGTGTGGGCTTTGCAAGTGAGACACGTTTGAAGTTTGTTGTGTTTCTGGGATTATACAGGGAGTGTAGGTTCACTGGGGGGGATGTGTAGTAGAGCTAACTCCCAGCAAGTAGCTGAGTAGTGACTCCGTAGTGCTGGAGAATGGATAATTATTTGTTCTTCTCGCCCCCAGGAACTTTGTCAAGAATAAACTGAGGAGAAGACAGTGAAAATCACAATTGTCAGACGTGGGCAGTAGTTGTCTGTCTTAATGGTAAATTTGTGAATACCACAAAGAGTACATACTGTATGAGAATTCTCTTTACCTTACAGAAACACAGCAAGGACAAATCCAGATGAAATATGTCTTGTAACTTGAATTTCCCAGATGAGTAATAGCGGGGACTCAAGTAAGCTCAGCTGAAGTGTTGATGTTTGCAGTAGGAGCATTTTAGATGATGGTACCTTTCTCCTGGGAGAGGGAATCTGTTTGTTTTCAGTTCATGAGCTATTTTGGGGAGAAGGTAATAACTTTATGACCTCATTGTGGACCTTAAAGCCTGAGTCTAAATTAGTCCTGTATGAAATTCGTGATAGCCAAAGGCTGGCTGTTTTTCCCTGTGCATGGGTGATGAGGTATGCATATTTTTTTCACCTTGCAGTACTGTTCCTTGGTGAAAGAGAACTGCCTGTTCCCAGGATGCAGAAACTCTGGGGAGGTGCTTCAGAGACACTGGCTCTGACAGAATCCAAGTGATTGTCGCTGTAACCAGATTCCTGGGGGAAGAAAAGGGGACTGGAGAGGAATTTAACCTGTGGTTCCTTGCCATTCATATGTGTCCATCTGACCATCTGCGCTAAGGAAAGTGCTTGCAAGCTTAGCTCTTGGTTTGCATTTTGCTTGTGAGGATGTAGTGCATGGTGAGAAGCAGCAGTTAGTTTGGAAGCAGGCACTCCTCTGTTTGGAGAGTCTTGCTATTAGGGCAAACATATCGCCAGTCATTTTGTGGCAGAGCTGAGCCAAGCTCATAGCGAGCTGCTTCTAACAGGCAGTTCAAACCATCTGCCCCTTTATTTTATTTCTTGGAGGAGAAGATGCCCTTTCTGTAGGGTCAGTCTTCAGCAGGTGTTGATCTCGCTCACCCAATGCAGGCATGTGGTGGAAAGATGGTGAAAAAGGTGAGGTAGCTCCAGAGAACAGCAGGTCAACCTTATGTCAGCTCATGCTGACCTTCCCTCCCTTTGGCTGTGCTTCTCTTCTGGGCTCATTTGCTCTGTTGGGAAAAACTGGAGAATTGGCTTCTGTGATTGCTGTGCTCCTGACAGAGCCTGTGCCCTCTGCAAGGCAGCCTGGGGGACCTTCCAGAGGCCTGGCCAGCTCTTCCCTGTGCCCAGCGGGTGTGAAACAGTGCTCTGGCGATGAGCGTGTGGATGCCACGCGTAAGGGCAACACTGGCTTATAGGTGACGGCAGAGGATTGTAGCTTTAATGAGCTGTGTCAGATGCATCAACGGAGCACTGAAGTCTTCATGGTGGGGATCGAGCGCTGTGTGGCAGATGAGCGTGGTGCTGTCCTGTGAACTCGCGTGTCCCCGCGATGAAGCGCTGGAAAATGCAAAGCCACTCCCCTTGTAGCATCTCCCCATCCCCCTGGTGCCATGGGTGGCTCTTGGCCCAAGCAGGAGAGGTTCTCTGGGGCCGTGACTCCAGCATGCTGCACTCCCCCGCAGGGATGCTTGGGCCAGGAGGCAGCCACCCGTGAGATGCTTGGTGCAAGAACAGTCACGGCTGCGACCCTCCTGGTGTGTGAACTTCCTCTGCCTTGCTGGAGACGCCGTTCCCAAGCTGTGAAATTGCAGGTGACACAAACGCTTTGGACACAGGCAGGGGTTTTATGAGAGATCCTGTAGCTTGACAGATGCCCCATAAGCACGAGAGCATCCAGGAACGGACAGGAGTGATGTAATCGTTCTGCCAGAGCAGCGCGGGCGCTCAGAATGGCAATCTTGGTTATTTCCAAAGTTCCATGGGCACTTAATGTACAGAGGATACACACAGAGACACAGGTACACGCGGATGGAAAAGGAAACGGTGTGTTTGGGCACTGTGGGAGGAGAGGGGCAGCAAAGCCTTCCTTGAGGGTCCCCAACCCGGAGGTATTTAAAGGCGGGGGGGTGAGGAGCTCAGAGCTCTGGTCCGGTCGGACTCGATGATCTCCAAGGTCTGTTCCAACCAGTGGATTCTGCGCTTCA
>NW_010297222.1:0-777 GCF_000700745.2 Antrostomus carolinensis | reverse complement strand
CCCTGGGTGAGGGGGAATGAGCGAGCGGCTGCATTTAGTTGCAGCCAAGTGCAACCACAACAACGCTTCATCAAATACTCAGGTTCCCACAGCACAAATCTGAGTCTTTGGTCTTTAGGTCAAATTTTACCCCTGAAATATTTTTCTTTAGTCATCTTTTTAGGATGAAAATATTTTTCTTCAGTCATCTTTTAGGAGGACTGATGTCAGCGGTGCGTGATTTCTTGAATCTTGCCTTTTTTTTAATTTGTATTTTTTCTGGATTTCTGTCTAGGTCAAAGGGTTGGATGAATTGTCCAGAAATTATTTGTACTAAGGGGAAAAAAAAAAATAAAATTGAAAGAAAAAAATATAATAAAATATAAAGAAAAGGCTTGGCAAGGCTTTGGTTCTTCATTCTTTCTCCTCTTTCTGAAGGATCTCCTCACCCTGCAGCTTGTGGTGCTTGGAGTGGCTTAAATTCATTCTCATTTTGAAGCCTCAAATTTGTTTCTTTCCTCCAATTCTGCTCTTTTTTTAAATAAAAAAAGTTAAAAAAAAAAAAATTGAAAACATTCTTCCTTGAGTCACCAGAACTAAGATCTGAACTGCAGACGATGTTCCAGCAAAGAAAGAAAAGGGGGTTCCTCATCCCCCTGACTAATTCTACCTGAGCAGAAGAAATCATCAGTGCTATTAAAGGAACCAAAATGGGGAAAAAAATCAAATAAAATTGGGTGTTTTCCTGCATTAATGTCACCAAAGAGAGACCATTTGTTCATTATTTTATTTTATTTT
>NW_010297221.1:0-2599 GCF_000700745.2 Antrostomus carolinensis | reverse complement strand
AACCCAACCCAGTCTGGGATTCCATGATTTGACAGCACAAAGAAGGAAGAAAAATGTCCTTTGATGTAAAATCAGTAAAGTCTCCTTAAGAGACAGAATGTTTTTATGAACATTTTGATTATAATTAAACAAATTTGTTTTCCTCAGAGTGCACTATTAAAAAAAAAGCAAACAAAAAAGCCCCCAAAAAACCAACAAACATCTCAAAAAACGATGCCTTCTTTCTCAAACAAATCTCTAGGTCTTTCCAACCAAATCCCCAGTACCACCTGTGGAGCAATGTGGACAATAACTACAATAAGATGCCATCAGCTAGAAATACAGCTGCATATTTTTTTGAAAGGTACCTAATTTGCACATAAATTAAAATCTCTCCATTTAGTAGAAAGAACTATTTAAATGAGCATAATCAAATTCTTTGAGATACAAATAAAAAAGAATAAGAATATGAATTCTTGAGCATTGCTATTAGCCAAATTTTAAAAGGACACAGGGAAAGGTCAGCCAAGGTCCTGTGGCTTTGCTAAAACTCTCTGGGTTCTATGGTACAAGACTTCAATACCAAAAATGAAGATTCCTGAAGACTGTTGTCAAAGGGATTAAAAATGGGTTCACCAATAAGAGGAATCACCAGTAAATGAGATTGTTACAGTTGGGTCTTCTAAGGATTTGTCCTCAGCTCAAGACTGTCAGTCGTTTTTAACAACAATCTGGAAGAAAAGAGGAAGTAGTCTCTGAGAAATGTCTCACACCCCTACTATGTGGTTATGGATGGCAAAGTCCATGGCACCACGACTGAAATGGCTTCATGCCTTCATTGCCCAGTGTCAGGGTTTCAGCAGAGGACAGGCACGATGCTTTATAGCTAGAAAATAAGGGATGCTGTAAGCATAGAAACATAGAATGGTTTGGGTTGGAAGGGACCTTAAAGATCATCTAGTTCCAGCCCTCAATGGAGGTCATTACTGTTGTAACAACACACACATTACATGGGAAGGTAATAGTGTCCATGTGACAGCAAGGTCACCTGAGGAAAACCACTGGCAACATCTCCTTAGCTAAGAAATAGCCGTGAAGATAATGAAGGTTTGGTGAAGGGTTATTGGTGATGGTCTACAACCCTTCTCACATGGGGTGCAGCCAGCGGGAGAGAGCTGTGCCAGAGGCAGCCCAAGAGACGGTGGCAAACGCCACCACTTGTCGTGACTAACAGAGGGATGGATGCGCTGCTGACATGGTGAGGGGGAGGTTCTCAAACAACCTCAGTGGAGACCACAGAGACGTCACTGTGGTTTCTGTGGTTCACAAGAGCTGGGTGGCCGTGGTGGAAGCACAGTCCACTCTTCCACCGAAGCAGGATGGGGATGGGAAGTCTGACTCATGCACCCACCACACACCAAGGGAGATGAAGAGCAAGCGACCACGGATGATCTCCTGGGGCAGGAGAGCCTTTCTCCTCTCCCCCAACACCAAAACCACCTGCTGTTTAGCCAGAGCCACCTCCAGCCACAGGCAAAGGGAAGTCAGAGAGGGGACTCTACTGAAGTTATGGTCTTTTAAGGACCATCACTTATGTTTTGTGCCACTTACCATTGCTCTCATTTGTCATTATCACTGACTGTCAGTTACTGCTTTTTCACCACAATTTCTATAAAATCTCTTCCTCATTTATGGTTAATTTTAATTATTTTGAGAGGACATATTTGTCCCTTGCAGTGTGAAAGGAACTCAGACTGCTTCAAACTTCAGGTTGTGCATAGGAGCTGAAGTATCCTCACCAGTCCCTGCTCCAGGCACCTACCTCCATTCCCACAGGCAGGTAAATCACCAGCCTGTTTTCAATATCTCAGTTTAAAGGAGAAAACTTTTCAAAGAGGCAAAAGACAGAGAAAACAAAGCTCCAAATCTTGCTTTAGTCTCAGTTATTAATATCCAAATTCAGTTGAAAAATATATCACATTATCTGGGATCCTGAAGATTGAAAAAGGTCCAACTGGGGCATTTCCAGATGCAGTGAGTGACCTGCAGCTAGTGATTTGTTGACTAAACCTGACCTAATCGCTGTCTGATCCAGGAGTTCAGTGATTATACTCTGCTAATTCTTGGAAACAGAATCCCAGAGTGGTGGGGTTGGAAGGGACCTCTGGAGATCATCCAGTCCAACCCCCCTGCCAAAGCAGGTCCATCTCCAGCAGGTTGCACACGATGGTGTCCAGGCAGGTTTGGAATCTCTCCAGAGAAGGAGACTCCACACCCTCTCTGGGCAGCCTGTTCCAACGTGTGTACCCAAACAGATGCTTGAAGTAATTAACTAGTAAGAGCAAAAGATGTGCTACAGCAAACGAGAACCAGCAAGACAACACCTCGCACATTGCTCAGCCTAAGAACCTGATTAATGGACACAAGAAGGAGCTGCAGGTTGGACCCTACCTGTGGCTGTCAGGCAGCCGAGCTCCACCGCATGGGTTTGACACTTGTGCTCCCTCTGATGCTACCTGACCCGCTCTAATGGGAACAGCACGGCAAAGTCAGCACCCACCTGATCCCTGATGGGGTGAGATTACCCTGGGCAGCGCTCCAGGCTTGGGGAGGAGTGGGG
>NW_010297220.1:1410-1632 GCF_000700745.2 Antrostomus carolinensis | reverse complement strand
GGCCATGGAGGGCTCCACACTGGAGCAGAGCAGCTGATGGCCATGGAGGGCTCCACACTGGAGCAGAGCAGCTGATCCTGAGGGCAAGTGTGACTGGACTTGGGACCCTGAGCCAGAGCGGGGGTGGGACCCCCAGAGTGGGGGGTGAGTCTGCAGCCCGTGGATGTCCCCATGCTGGAGCCAGGAGCTGAGCCCGAAGAGGTCCATGACTCCATGGGAAGC
>NW_010297220.1:0-1255 GCF_000700745.2 Antrostomus carolinensis | reverse complement strand
GGGAATTGAGCGCTGGAAGGAGGGGGGGGTGGGGGAAGGTGCTGTCAGATGTGGTTATTTTGTCTACTCAGATGATTTGCAATGAATTAAATGGATTTTTCTTCCCCAAGTTGAGTCTGTTTTGCCCGTGACCATCACTGGTGAGGGGAGCTGTCCCTGTCCCCATCCTAATCCACGGCCCCTGTGTTGTGTCTCCCATCCCATCTCACCAGGTGGGGGTATTGAGTGCAGGACCCCATGGTCCCACTGTGGGTCAAACCACCCCATACGTGCATCTCAGGAGCCATTCCTGTGGTCCCCACACCAGATCCACACTGCATGGAAACAGTGGCAACGCCAAAGCACCGTGGGGTGTCAGCAACGCCAAACCCCCGGCTGCAGGAGGAGACACCTGCCCACCTTCCCATCCCGCCTCTGGGATGCTACCAGCATCTTCTCCCTGCTCTCTGCTCCAGTATCTCTTCTCCAAAACCAGCAAAAGTCATCCTCAGGGCTGCTGGGCTGGGAGAGGTTCTGGTACACAGCTGGAAGATGGCAAGATCACCAATCACAGAATGACAGAACACTGTGAGCTGGAAGGACCCACAAGGATGATGGAGTCCAACTCCTGTCCCTGCACAGGACAATCCCAACATTCAGACCATGTCCATGAGGGCCTTGGCCAAATGCTGCTGGAATCTTGTCAGGCTTGGTGCCATGAGCACCTCCCTGGGGAGACTGTTCCAGTGCTCCACCACCCTCTGCCTCAAGAACCTTCTCCTCATGGCCAACCTCAACTTGCTGGAATGACCCAACTCCAGCTCCAGGCCGCGGCCCCGCTGCTCCTATGAGCGTCGCTTTGGTGTCCTGCTCACAGATGGAGCAATTGCTGGCTGAGAAACTGCAACTGTGCTGGTGCTGTAAGAGGGACGGCGTTAGGTGACAGATGGAGCCACCAGAGCAGTTGGTTGCCAGAACCAACCTGGTTCTGAACGAGAACAGAAAAGACACGGGCTTGCCTTCTGCCGCTGCGTGAAGGAAATTACCCACAGCTCTAATTCCACAGAATATCTCTCATTTTAACAGTTCAGCACCAAAAAAGTTAATTAGGATGTCGAAGTGGTTTCGGTTTTACTAACGTGGAGTCAGTAGTACTGCAAGAAAGGAAGTTCATTACAGACAAAGCCAAGTCTGGCTGGGAGACCTTAAAAGGACAGTAGTCAGAGCCTGAGTCCCGTTCTTATCACAGAATCACAGGCTGGTTGGGGTTGGAAGG
>NW_010297219.1:0-5466 GCF_000700745.2 Antrostomus carolinensis | reverse complement strand
TGGTCAGGCATGACTTACCCTTGGTGAAGCCGAGGTTTATAAAACACCATTTATTCCTGCTATAGCCAGAAATTCTTAGAGTTGAAGGTTAAATTTTTCAATACAGAAAGGCATAAGCTCTTCATGAAGTATCAAAAGGAGAATAAATGGTGGGTTACATGGTAATTTATAATGTAATCTAACCTTCAAACTTGCATATGCAAGAAGAATGAAAAAGCTCCTCATTAAAAGGTATGTATAAACAAATATATGCAATTAACCATACTTGGGATCTAGTTAAGAAAACCACGTAGGCCCATGTTTATTTTTAACAGGTGTTTAATTTCATAGTTGTTTAGCAGAGAACATAAATGTACTTAGTTATGTTTGTGAATAGTTTTTCCTGTGCAAACTCAAAAATTGTCCTCAAGTGCAGTTTCTAGAGAATGACAGGCATGATTGGGCCTTTAAAGTTCATGTGGTCCAACCCCTCTTCTGTGAGCAGAGACATCTTTCACTAGATCGGGTAGCTCAAAACCTTATCCTGCTTGACCTTGAACACTTCCAGGGAGGGGGTATCTACAGCTTCTCTGGGCAACCTGTTCCAGTGTCTGACCACCCTCATAATAAAAAATTTCTTCCTTATGTCCAATTTAGATCTACCCTTAGTTCAAAACTGTTGCCCCTTATACCAGGTTTTTTGCTGCTTTGTTTGATTATTCTGGATGGCCTTAAAAAGGACTCTAGGAATGGAGGAGAGCACCATCTGTTCTTGCTTGCATATTCTTTCCTTCTGTACAAGTTCCCCAGATCTCAAGGACTCTGCTTTTCCAATTCCAGGCTCAAATGCTTGGCTGCATTTGAGGGGGATTTTAAACCTTGCAGGTTTCAGTCACTTGGATCAAATTTGGACAAATCTAGTCTCAGTTACAACATGATCATGTTATTGTCTTAAGCTTTTCCCATTGAATGGATAACGATTAATGTTTAACAGACTTCCTTTATTCCAACCCTTGAAGATATGCAATACTGGATGGCCTGTGACTGATATGTGCAATGTGGCATGAAATGACACAATTTTTTTTGTGAGAACTGGACTTCAGAAGGTGTACAAAGACAATGTTGTAAATTATGATAGCAGAGACCAGGCAAACAATTTCTAATAATAGGAAAAAAAAAAACCCATGAAAATTAGGTGAAATTAAATACTTTTTGTTTTTTTCAGTGTAACTACTAATGTGAAATTAACATGAAGGCATTAGATATAGTACATTTTAAACTTCAATTAAGAAGTCAATACTGTGGCACATAGGATTTAAATAATTGGCTAAATGACAACTAGGAAAAAACAATATCCCAGGACCAAATGGATTCAATCCTGGCTGGTTTATTTTATTTAGACTATTCACATTTGTTCCAATCTGCCTTCCTAGGCTGCTTTCAGAAAGTGATTTATTGTACAGTCCTGTATTTCCAACAGTTTTTCTTTTCACTCTCCCAGTAGCAAAGCTTCTAAAAATGCCTCACCACTAAAGATCCAGCACACTAAAGACTAGTCTTGTCCTCTGAAACATGCCATGATATCAGGATTGAGTAATGCTATAGATAGAAATGCTTACCCCTCTGGCCTGCTTGAGGCATGTTAGCTTGTAAAATTAGCATATCACACAAAATCTGTAGGATTTTCCTGTTCTTCTATAATAGCAGTAGGGTTTTCAAGAAAAATAAAACATTAGATGAAGTTAAAATTATTTAGTTTTCTTCCATGGTAATGTTGGGTCAGCCAAAAAATATTTCCCATTAATAAAAATTTATATTCACACTTTCATCAGTTCAAGCTTCATGTTGGGTTGCACAGGGTTTACCCTGTGACATTTATGCTCTCTTAAATATGTAGAGATGTCTCACCTTGAGGCTCTCACTGTTGCTGTCACTTAGCCTGTGTGAGCTTAGCAAGTCCAGTCTTTCTTCATAAATTAATCCTGCTAGCTCTGTAAGGTCTTCTAGATGCTTTTTACCAACTTTCTTGGAAGAGCATATTCATCCCCAGTCTTGTGGCTCCATCTTCCCTGCCTTAATAGTTCTCTTTGGGTAACCCCAGCCTATACTGGAACCCCCAGGTTCCAGTATAGGTTGAGAAATGATTTATTAGAGAGGAGTGTAGGGGAAAGGGATCTGGGAGTCCTGGTGGACAGCAGGATGACCATGAGCCAGCACTGTGCCCTTGTGACCAGTGTATTAGAAGAGGTGTGGTTAGTAGGTCGAGAGAGGTTCTCCTCCCCCTCTACTCTGCCCTGGTGAGGCAGCATCTGGAATATTGTGTCCAGTTCTGGGCCCCTCAGTTCAAGAAGGACAGGGAACTGCTTGAGAGAGTCCAGCACAGAGCCACCAAGATGATTAAGGGAGTGGAGCATCTCCCTTATGAGGAAAGGCTGAGGGAGCTGGGGCTCTTTAGCTTGGAGAAGAGGAGACTGAGGGGTGACCTAATTAATGTTTATAAATATGTTAAGGGCGAATGTCATGAGGATGGAGCCAGGCCCTTCTCAGTGATGTCCAATGGTAGGACAAGGGGCAATGGCTGCAAGCTGGAGCACAGGAGGTTCCATGTAAACATAAGGAAAAACTTTTTCACTGTGATAGTGACAGGCCACTGGAACAGGCTGCCCAGGGAGGTTGTAGAGTGTCCTTCTCTGGAGACATTCAAAACCTGCCTGGACGCCTTCCTGTGTAATCTCGTTTAGGTTCCTGCTCCGGCAGGGGGATTGGACTAGATGATCTTTTGAGGTCACTTCCAATCCCTGACATTTTGTGATTCTGTAATATCATATTTCAGATTTAGATCTGAATTGATTAGTTACTGTTTTATCTGTGTATTGCATAATTACCTTTACATTGCCACTGTCCTCTGTACCTGTCTTTTTCATTTTCTTCATGAGATCTTTAACTTTTTTTCTATTATCAGAATAGGCTTTTCAAATCTCTACTCTTGAAAAATGTTTTTTTCAGTATTACGACTGACTCTCCTGTCCTTTTTGGCTTTTCATCTTTAGATGTCTTTTTTTTGAATCCCGGTTTTTGTTAGACAACCACAAGACCCTCAAGGCTTCCCTCTTCGTATCTCATATATATACTTTCTCATTTATCATGCACCTTGCACTTAAATATTGAAATTCCAGTAAATTGGAGTCCTATATTTAATCTGCCGCTTTTAATTTGCATGTGGAAAGCCAGGCTAGCATATAGTGTGTCAGGCAATGTGTCATATACTCTCAGTTTGTAGTTCATTAGGGTTCTCCCTTGGCCTTTAGATACGCTACTGCCAGATCTTTTCATTGGACTGAAATGTCAAATTCACCCGTCTTTACTTATTGAATCCTCAATGTATTTTCCTTACAAATTTTCGAATCCCAAAGAATTCCTTGTATGTTAAGTAGATAGAATAACTGGTTAAGAGCCAGGAAGTCTCTTACAAAGAGTCTAATTCTGCAAAGGAGTTTAGCATTATTAGGCTATACTGGATGTCATTCTCAGGACCTGTGGGCATATGTTCAGTATCCTGCAAGATCATCTAAATATTCCAAGATTTCTCATGAAAAATGCGACCTGTCAAGTGTTGTAGAATGCTGGTATGAACTTAGAAAACCACTTTTGGTCAGTAGGATCAAATTTTCTACAACTTATTTTATTTAGTTGGAACATTGTAAATAGATCAGAACTCAGTAGCATGAGGCATAGCACAAACCCAGAGCAAGCCCTACCTGCATGACTGACATGTGAAGACAATGGTAATTAGGACGCATGAGGAGTACCAGGAGGCAGGAGATGATGCTAAGCAGCATGAGAAAAAGCAGCCTTGGTGTGATGATGGCCCAGTCACTGTTGGCATTTGGTGGCATCCTGTCAAAGGAGACTGTTGCTGCGTTGCTTTGGGGAAGTGCATGGGTCCATCAGCCTCAGGCAGCACATGGCAATGTGTCTGGCTGGTGTATGGTGGCAGCTGGCCTCTCCATACCGAGTGACAGATGGTCAAGTAGCATGTGTTTACTGTGGTAGAAACAGGGGAGGTTGTGGAGCCATACAGAGGCCTTACATTTTTCTGTGATAATGGAAAATGAGCATGGGAGGAAACAATAAGAAGTCAGCTCCAGCATTGCAAGTTTTAATTGTCAGCAAGGCAGTCAGAAAGAAATATCAGAGAGGATGTGCCTTGGACAGATACAGACCTGTCTTGTATAGAAAGCTGAGTCTGTGAGTTGTCTGTCAAGAACTCAACTTAATGCACTTAATTTCACAGTGAATGCATGAAATAGAGCCAGAAAAATAAGCATCACTTTCCTTCCATCCATGTAGCATTATTCAGACTCTGAAGAACTTTGATGTGACACCATGCTGAATAAATGATTGTCATTTTTTTTCCTGAAATGATTTGACTGGTATTAAAGGGCCCATGATATGTATCCATGGCACAATATCATGCCCTGTGAGATATGGGAAGCAGCTGCTAATGAACAAGACAAGGTGCTGGAATGAGCTCACTGTGCCATGCAGCTGGTGAGGCTTTGCTGAGCCCAGCAGTCAGGTGGCCCTTCTGCCTCTGCTAGCCCAGCTAGCATCAGAAGAGCTAGCTGTGAATCTTTACAGCATTGCCTTGCTGTCACCTCCAACACAAACCTACATATTTGTGAAAGTTAAGTTGGGCCAAGAGGTAGCTTAAAAGAGGAAAAGTAGATGAAGTCTAGTTAATACCATTGCTGCACCTATGTGAAAGTGAGCAATCACATGAAGCTCTCAGGGAAGTGAAAACAGTTGGACAGTTTTGGGTTATGTGATATTTCTTTGTACAGGCTGACAGTAGGGAAATAGAATCATATTTCCTTACACATAGTTGGCATCTTCCTATAAGTAATGTTGCTGTTGCTGACATTTATGCACATGAGGAGCAAATATCAATAGAAGTACAAAATGCATACATAACAAAGGGAAAATTATTGCGTTTTCATCAGGCAAAATACTTCTGAAGGATATTTGATGCAAATAAGATACAGATCTGTCACAAGCAACTATTTTTTTTCACCATAATATTTTGCTGCTAGCAGATCATGAAAACATAAGCTGTAAAACTTATGTTAAAAAAAAAAAAGTTGACATATCCTGACATATCTAAAATTTCATTAGGACCTTGCTGATTTAGACGGCTGGATGAAAAAGCTTTTATATATCTTTCCAATGTACATGTTACCTCTGAAGTCCAGATGTGAGAAAGTGTGCATGTTGCCATACATACGAAAAATGTGACTGATATTCTTGCATAACAATATCTTGGCAACTAGTGGGATATTATCCAGTCACTTACCCATTGCCCTTTACAAATGCTGCAGGAAATTCCAGCTTTTTTTCCCTGGCTCACCTAGAAATTTAATTTTGTATCTGAAACCTGTAATTATGTTATGGTTCTCTATTTGCAAATGTTTCAGACTGGTGGGGTGG
>NW_010297218.1:448-1247 GCF_000700745.2 Antrostomus carolinensis | reverse complement strand
CAATCCCCAACATTCTGTGGTTCTGTGAAAAAAAATTATCTAGGTACATGTTCACTTAATTTAAGTTTCTCTATTGACCGAATATGTGTAGACTCTTATGGTATAATTACACTGATTGTATTTTACTCTTACAGGAACTGGAAATCTTGCACGTATGAATACAGGTGATACGAGCAGAAATTACTAAACTAGAATCTCGCATAGAATTTGTTATATTTTTAATTTCTAAACAGAATTTAACTCGTGCAACACATTATTTTTTAAAAAAACCCCAACTCTGTAACTTTCCAGAATGGGATGATGATTTTAGGTAATAAAGGATTCTGCCCTCACCCCCCTCTAGAAAACTAAACAAAAATTTAATGGTTGGAGTTAAAGTTTGATAAATGCAAACTGGAACTTGGGCGTGGATTAAGGAAAAAAAAATGACATGGAGGTTTTTTTTTAATCTTTCTGAGTGTATTTAAACCCATTATTTTTTTCATAGAAAATCTACTGTCTTTAAGCGTAGGTTATAGCATTTATTTTATATATTACCTGACTCATCTAATGCAATGAATTCATTTAATTTTTTTTACCTTTAAGTGGTAGACCTTGATGGGATCTGTCTGGTTCTGGAGATCTTTCATCATTAGTCTTTGATGATTCTCTTTGATGATCGCAATAATGTGCTTTCTCCTTAACTTTCATCTTGCAGAGTGTTGAGTTTTGGGTGATGCTGAGGAAGTTTGTGTGGGGTCAGACTGTTTGCGAGGACCTCTTGGCCAAAAGTTGTAAGGATTTGTTGTGTGCAAGGGAA
>NW_010297218.1:0-411 GCF_000700745.2 Antrostomus carolinensis | reverse complement strand
ATATTCCTTTTTCTACTGCAAAGTCAGATAGTCTGCAGAAAAGGAGGTTGAGAAGTGAGACCTTCTCACTTTCTACAGCTACCTGAAAGGAGGTTTCAGTGAAGTGGGTGTTGGTTTCTTCTCTCAAGTAGCTAGTGACAGGACAAGAGGAAATGGCCTCAAGTTGCACGAAGGGAAGTTTAGATTGGATATTAGGAAAAGTTTATTTACTGAAAGAGTGGTCAAGCATTGGAACAGGCTGCCCATGGAAGTGGTGGAGTCTCCATCCCTGGAGGTGTTTAAAAACATGTAGACATGGCACTTCAGGATGTGGTTTAGTGGGCATGGTGGTGTTGAGTTGATGTTTGGACTTAGAATCATAGAGTCATAGAATGGTGTAAGTTGGAAGGGACCTTGAAGATCATCCAGTTC
>NW_010297217.1:0-759 GCF_000700745.2 Antrostomus carolinensis | reverse complement strand
AGCCGAGTGCCGGGCACCCCCAGAGGTGGCGGGAGCCCCCCTGCTCTCCCTGACGGAGGAGAGCTTCCAGGCCTGCCACCTCACCCTGACACTGGACGACTATCTCTTCATCGCCTTCGTTGGCTTCGTCGTCTCTATTGCCTCGGTGGCCACCAACTTCCTGCTGGGTATCACCGCCAACTGCTGCCATCGCTGGAGCAAGGCCAGCGAGGACGAGGACGTTTAGGTACTGCCACCGGCGCCAGCGTCCCCCCAGCCCGGCCACCCCAGAGGGGATGCTCAACTGTGCCTTGTCCTCCTCCCCACCCACTGTTCCCCAAGCCAGGGTGGCCACCACCCCAAAGCCAGTGTGTCCGCCAAGATGCTGGCCCAGCTCTGGGCGGTAGCACCAAGACCCTCTTCCTTTTGCCCCAAACTGGGGAGTTTTTGTCCCAGCAGGCACCCCGCAGGATTGTCCCCCACAGCACCGTGAGCTTGGACCCCCCCTGTTCCTGCTACCCAAGGCCGGTGGAGGCAGTGGCATGGGGTCCCACAGGGTCCCACAGGGTCCCACGGGGTCCCACAGGCGACCCATGCAGTGCCAGTCATGGGGCTGGAGGCTTCAGCCACAGAACGACCTCCCCCACTTGGGACACAGACCCCCAAAAGCAGCGTGCGCCTGCCTTGGGGGACGCCAGCCACCCGCCCTGGTGGAAAGCCCAGGAAATCCCCACTTTCAGCCCAAAAGCAGCACCGGTGGAGACCCCTGAATCCTGCCCA
>NW_010297216.1:3565-4639 GCF_000700745.2 Antrostomus carolinensis | reverse complement strand
AGCAAATTAACTCCATCCCAGCAAAGCCAGGCCAGTATGACAGCCAGGAGGGGACAGCTGAGCTCTGCCACATTCCCAGCCCGAGGGCCTGAGATGGAGGAGGGGGTTTGCACCGCGTTGTGCTTGTACAGCAGCTCTGAAATGCAGGTCCTGGGAGGAACACGCCATCCTGCCCACACGGTCCCACCATCAGCCATGGAGCTTAGATGCAGCAGCACCAGGTTCTCCTTCAGCCTCAGAGTGCTTCATGAGCAGCAGAAAATCAGATGCTCCAAACCAGGGTGGTTCTTCCACAGGCTCCTGGGTGCTGTGTCCATCGAGAAGGTGTCTGCAGCAGCACCTGGCAGGATCCTTCTGCGTGTTGCTTGAACGAGGGCGATGTTTTCCATCTCAGAGTGGTGGAGCGGTGTGGCCACCACCACGTTGTGGTTCTCAGGAGAGCAGCGTTGCTTTGGGCAACACTCCAGGGCAGTGGAGATGGGATGTGAGGAAGAATTTCTTTGCTGAAAGGGTTCTGAGGCATTGGAAGGGGTTGCCCAGGGCACAGTGGTGGAGTCCCCATCCCTGGAGGGATTGAAGAGTCGTGTAGACACAGTGCTGAGGGACATGGGTTAGTCATAGGGGACTGGTCAGTGTTGGGTTCATGGTTGGACTCGATGATCTTGAAGGGCTTTTCCAACCCAGGCCGTGCTGGGACTCTGTGAATCCAGTTTGCAAGATGAGTTTAAACTAAATTTGGCAAGAAGACGGGGTAGAATTTGAGCCACCACAAGGTCAGGGACTCTTTGTCTTCCTTGTTTGTTGCTGCAAATCTTACCTCCTGCTTTTCCCGAGAGCTGGTGCTGCTCCTGGCTCTCGGGAGCTGCTGCTCTGCTCAGCCCCTCACCAGATCAGCGAGTGTCGGGTTTTATTTCCCAACTTGGAAAGGAGCTCGGTGGGAATTGCTGGAACCCGGGGAGGCAACATCTGTGCTGGGCTCCCAGCTCTGTGCCGTAGGGTGAACGCTTGCTGCCACCTCCCCGCCCTGGGTGCTGCCACCTCCCCGCTCTGGGTGCTGCCACCTCCCCGCGCTGC
>NW_010297216.1:947-3252 GCF_000700745.2 Antrostomus carolinensis | reverse complement strand
CCTACCCGCCCGGGGTGCTGCCACCGCCCTGCCCTGGGTGCTGCCACCTCCCCGCCCTGGGTGCTGCCACCTCCCCGCTCTGGGTGCAGGGTGTTCAGCAAGGGCAGGGTGTTTACAGCTCACTGCAGTGACTCTGAACAATCAGATCTGTGCACACGAGATGATCTGAGGCTGTTGGCTCCGGATCTGCTCCTGTGTGCAGAAATTTATCTTATTGACCATCAGGCTCAGGGTTCCTGCCTCATCTATCCCTTTGCCCAGTTCAAACTGGACAAGGATGTGTGTGGAATGAGATGAAGTCACACCAGAGCTGCTCTGCAGTCCCTCAACCCTTTTCCTTTGCCCTCCTTCAAACTGGAGCCAGGCAGCAGCGTTGGACCCAGCCCAAGGGCTGAGCTGGGGGGAATTCACCTTCGGCAGGGCTGTGCCAGCAGCAATCACATCCCCGAGCTGGCAGCCAGCCCTGCTCATTGCCCTTGGTTAGCCTGGGGGGGGACACAGGGTGCTGAGCACCCAGCTTTGGGGAGTGTTGGGAGCCTTGCTCTGTCACCCTCTGTCACCCTGCTCCAGGCGCTGGGTCGCTTCAAGTCTGGTCCTGCTGCTGGGGAGGTGGAGGGGTTGGTGTGGGGAGCGAAGGATGTGTGTTAATTCTCAGGCTGGAGGAGGAGGAGGCTGTTTGCTTTTTGGAGGCTGCTGTTGGCACTGCAGGGCTCACAGGAGTGGGGGGAGATGGGTGACCATGTCCCTGTCTGAAATTACCGGGGTTTTGGGGTGGCTGAGACACGTGCTGCGGTACCCGGGGGCTCTGGGAAGCAGCCGTGATTCATGTCACCAAGCTGACTGCAGAAATTCCCTGGTAGGCTTGGAGTTTTGCTTTCCAGGTACTTCTGCAGAGCAGGGCTGAGTGTGAGCCAGGTCTGGGGAATTGGAGGGACTGCAGTAAATCCTCCTTCCTCCTTCTCTTGCAGGACAGGATCTGCAGTGAGGCACAGAGAGCTGCTGCGGCGCAGCCCCGGAGCTCCCGCTGTTCTCTGGAGAGCCGTCGACCTAGGGGGGGAAAAAAGGCTCTGAATAAATCCCAGGTAACTGGAGCAGGGAGGTGTCCTACACCAGGCTGTCCAGGGAGCTGTTTGCTCACGGGGCAGCCCTGGCAGGGCTGGGGTAGCATGGTGACAGGCTTGTCCCCTCTTGTAACAGCATCGGGACCGCGCTGCCAACGCCCAAACCGAGCCCCAGACCGATGGAAGCTCTGTCTCTCCTCCTGCCCACTCTGGCTGTGTGCTCTGCCTGCTGGGCTCAGCCCCCAGATTTTAGCCAGATTTTCTTTTAATCCCTGTTGGGAATCCCTATCCAGCTTGGTCAGGGAACAGAGGACACAGTTCCTCTGGCTGCATCTCATATGCTTGCAGGGAATTGCTGCATTTGGCTTTCAAGATGCTCATTTACATTTTAAAACCATTTGCAAGCTCTTTTTTTTCTTTTTTTTTTCCCTTTGGCATTGCCCTCTGTGCTCCTGCCCCTCCAAAACAGCAAGGCCACTGCGGGCTTTCAAGGACACTCCTCTGGTTTCTTTGCTGTTGAAGGAAAGATGAGTGAAACAGCCATAAAAGATAAATCCCTGCTGACCTTTCAGGCTTCCTCAGCCTGCCGAGCCCTAAATCTGCCCTAAACTCCCTGAATTATAGAATATAACCCCAAACCCTGGGTGGAAACCTCATGCCCTTTGGATTTAAAGCAAGGCTGCTGGAGCAGGGATGGTTTCTGAAGAGGTTCCTTTTGATCTTGGTGTGCTTGGCTGGGTGCTGGCACGTCCGTGTCCCCTTCGGCTGCGCTGTCCCCTTGCTCCAGCATTGGGCTGAGCCTTGAGTTTCACTTGTTCCTCTTCCCATCTCCTCCCAGTTCCCTGTGTGTGTGAGGGAAGGCTGGGGCGGGGGCGGAATTTTCCCTAGAAAAGTGTTTCTTGGATGAGGAGACACAAATCTGGGGGAGATTTGCTGAGCCCTTGCAGCAGGGATGAGGGCTGCCCAGCTCTGCATGGGATGGGGCCAGCAAAGTGGCTCCTGCTGCTGGTGAGAGAAGCAGGTCAGGGCTGGAGGCTGAGCAGGGCTGAATGCTGGTGTCTTCAGTGACTGCTCTCCTCCTCCTCCTCCTCCTCCACATCCTTGTTAGCAAACCAGCTGATTCCCCACTCATCAGCAGAGCCTGTGTTGTGGCTACAAGGTGCTCACCCTCCCCGGGGAACGGGCTCCTCCTTAGTGCTTCATGAAGCACCTTCCTGGGTGCTTCATCTCCTTGTGACCCTTCC
>NW_010297216.1:0-925 GCF_000700745.2 Antrostomus carolinensis | reverse complement strand
GGCTTCTCCTTCCTGGAGCTCTCTAGTGACTTCAGCAAGAAAACTATCAACTCTCAGTCTGGTCTGTCTCTCCTCCCAGGGACGTGCTGTTAGCTGGAGACCACCATGACAGACTCCAAGTACTTCACCACCACGAAGAAAGGTAAGAGAGGGAGTGTGACACGATTTTTCCCCAAATAATCAGGTTTTTCTAAGGGCTGTACAAGGCAGGTGGGCAGGGCTGTCCCTGCAGTGATGCCCTGAGCCCATGTGGGATGCTGTGGCTGATCCCCTTCTTGCTCAGATGCAGCCAGGGTGGCTTCTGGGCTGCCATGGGATCAGGGCACCTTGTCACCAGCCCTCCTGAACCCAGAGGAGGCTGTTTGCAGGTGGGTTCTTGGCTTTAGCAGCTCAGGAGCAGCTGTGGGACACAACCCCTGTCTGAGCTCCCCTGGGCTGGGACAGAACCGCTCGAGGTGTTGGACTTCAGCACTTTTCAGACCAAGGAATTCACAGAATCACAGACTGGTTTGGGTTGGAAGGGACCTTAAAGCTCATCCCAACCCCCCTGCCAGCAGCAGGGACACCTTCCACTAGACCAGGTTGCTCAAAGCCTCATCCAACCTGGCCTTCAACACTTCCAGGGAGGAAAATGAATTAATGAATTAAAGGAATTAATGCAGAGGAGAACCGTGTGGCATGTTCCTCTTCAATCTGCCTGCTTGGGGGTGAATAAAGAGCTCAGTGGGGCTTTGTGAGGACAGGAGATGATGCCCAACATGGCTCTGGGCTGGGGGATTGCTGCCGTGTGCACAGTGGGATTTGGGAGCTGCCATCCCTTGCACAACCTTGAGGAGCAGTTCCCAAAATCCACCTGCCTTCACCTGCTGCCATCCAGGCTGTAGTGGGCTCTGCGGGGTGGAGAAGACCTCCTCCCAGCCATGTG
>NW_010297215.1:414-1238 GCF_000700745.2 Antrostomus carolinensis | reverse complement strand
GTCCTACTACTACTACTAACCTTCATCTTTGGAGTATTTCCTTTGAGCTTCTGAGGCCCTTCAAACAGCAAAATCCGACCAGCCGCCACCCAAGCTGACATTTCATTTGCCTTAGTTATTCTTATTAGATGCATTTCCTGGAAGCTACTGGTAAGTGACAAATTTTATTATTATTATTATTATTTTTTAAATTTAATTTTAAAACAATTACAATTACTCTAATCTGAAAGCAGGCAATCTAGCATGTCTGAATCGCTTCATTTCTACAGCCGTCCGGGGAAAGGTTTTCGTTTACTGGCAGCCATGAATCAGTCCTTTTATTTATCTGTGCATTTGAAAATGCAATGCTCTTGTAACTGATAATTTATACATTTTCCTCATTATCTTTATGAAATATCTCTTGTCCAAAACAGAGCTAATATAACTCCAGCTCATCAGATGTGCTGTTTGGTGTAATTCAGCCATGGAGTGAGCTATGAGGGCTGGAGCACAGAGGTGCTCCGAGGGCTGGAGCAGCTCTGCTGTGAGGACAGGCTGAGAGAGTTGGGGCTGTTCAGCCTGGAGAAGAGAAGGCTCCGGGGAGACCTTATAGTGGCCTCCCAGTACCTGAAGGGGCTCCAGGAAGGTGGGGAAGGACTTTTCATAAGGGCAGTTAATGACAAAACAAGGGGAAATGGGTTTAAGCTGAAAGAGGGGAGGTTTAGATGAGATATTAGGAAGAAGTTCTTCACTGTGAGGGTGGTCAGACACTGGAACAGGTTGCTCAAGGAAGTTGTAGATGCCCCCTCCCTGGAAGTGTTGAAGGCCAGGTTGGATGAGGCTTT
>NW_010297215.1:0-316 GCF_000700745.2 Antrostomus carolinensis | reverse complement strand
TTGCCTTTTGGGGTTTGTGGGTTTTTTTTTTTTTTTTTTTTTTTTGCCTTTTTTTTGGTTTTGTTTGGGGGTTTTTTTGTTTGTTTATTTGTTTTTATTAATTCCTTCCCAAAGTCTCCCTGTTTATAGGACTTGGTGAAATATCTTAAGTCAAATCTTAAATCCCTCAGCAGCTGTTGGGTAGGTAGAAGCCCAGTTCTCTAAACTTTATTGGCAGTAAATGTCATTCTTGCACACAAACTGCACGCCTGGAAAACCCAAAGGCACATCTTGGGCTATCACATCCCATCACGTTCCCCGACGAGATGTGAAAACC
>NW_010297214.1:0-1304 GCF_000700745.2 Antrostomus carolinensis | reverse complement strand
CGGCTCCTTTCCAGCCTCTCATTATGTGAAAGTTTTCCAACAAGGGCTGGAAAGGTGTTAAATCGAGCGGGGTCTTCCCCCCTCCTCCCAGCCCCCACCTTTCACCTTCCTCCACTTTAATGGCAATCAGTTAAAAAAACCCAACAAAACCACACAACAAAAAAACCCCCCAAAACCCAACAAAAAAGACCAGAACAAAGTCTGATGCTTGACCTCGAGGAGATCTGGAAACCAGCTGTGTTCGCCGCGCGACGTCAGATGTGAACCTGGCGGTATCAAGTGAAGCTATTAAACACGAGAGCACGGGGTTTTACAAGCTCTGCACTCCAACCATGATTCCATAACCTCCACATTTGTTGTTTTCTGAGAAGGACTTGTTCTTTTTCCTCTGCACACACACGACACACACAGAGTCCCACCAGGTCTCCACTGCTTGGGAAATAACCCACATGTCTGGAGTTAACCACTTCAAGCTATTGCCAAGAAAGGAGCTGGGATGTATCACCTGAAAGTTGCAGAGCTGTAATAATATTTATGGAGCACATTTCATTTCCAAGGTACTTGAAGGTGCGTGGTTTTGAAATGCTATGGCTGGAAGGGAACCATCTCAGGGGTGATGTCCTCCACCAGCCCCAGTATGGCATATGGGATGGAGAGGCAGGCTCAAGCTAAAGCCAAGTTGGCCATTTGGTGGATCTGGATGGATGTAACAGGGATTCCCAATGTCAGGATCAGAGGATCGTAGGGGTTGGCAGGGACCTCTTCAGATCATCCAGTCCAACCCCCCTGCCAGAGCAGGAACCTACATGAGATCACACAGGAAGGCGTCCAGGCGGGGCTTGAATGTCTCCAGAGGTTTGAACATCTCCAGAGATGGAGACCCCACACCCTCTCTGGGCAGCCTGTCCCAGGGCTCCAACACCCTCACAGGAAAGAAGTTTTCCCTTCAGTTTGTCTGGAACTTCTGGTGTCCCAGTTTGTGCCCATTGCCCCCAAATGTCCATTATTGGTAGTTCTTGTCTGACCTATTTGCAGAGGGATTAGAGTCTGGTGTGGAGGTTCTGAGGAGGTGGAGATGGTTTCAGCTCTGCTCACAGATGGTTTTTGCTGTGACTGTTGTGCACTGGCCTGTTTTGGTGAAAGACCACAAATGCCCCAGTGGGAGCAGGAAGGACCAGAATAGGGACTAGGACCAACCATCGAGCTGTGCTGGTGGTGCCTGCATGGCCATCCTTCTCCTCTCATTTCTGTCTTTCACCCTGAGCCCAGCAGAGAAGAAGCAGGACCCCCACAGTGACCTCATT
>NW_010297213.1:0-689 GCF_000700745.2 Antrostomus carolinensis | reverse complement strand
CCCAAGATGAGGGAGAGGATGAAGAAGGAGAGGCCGAGGAAGACGGCGACGCCGGTGATGAGGCGGATGAAGTGCTCGATCTCCATGGCGATGGGCGTGCGTCCCACCTCCAACCCCGAGGCCAGCGAGGCGATGCGACCCATCACCGTCCTGTCCCCCGTGCTGATGACAATGCCACGGGCAGTGCCTGGTGGGACATACAGGTGACACAGTTGTTGGGGACAATGGGGACACCTCGGGATGGGTAGGGACCCCCACAGCACCCACCTTCCACGCAGTTGGTGGAGAAGAAGCAGATGTTGCGGGTCTCCAGGGGGTTCTCGTGGGTGAACTCGGGGGAGCGGGTCTGGGGCTCCGACTCCCCCGTCAGAGAGGAGTTGTCCACCTGGTGACAATGGCACAGGTGGGGCTGGGGGACACCAGGCACCACAGAGCTTGGCCAGCCCTGATGTCCCCATGCCAGTCCCACTGTCCCCATGCCAGCCCTGGTGCCCACCAGGCACCACCGGGCTCAGCCAGCCCCGCTGTCCCCACGCCAGCCCTGATGTCCTCAGGCCAGCCCTGATGTCCCCACACCAGCCCCACTGTCCCCACACCAGCCCTGGTGCCCACCCTACAGAAGTCATGGTGACTGAACCATACTGGTCCCATCATGCATGTCCCAGTGCCCATTCCCTGCTACCCTGTGG
>NW_010297212.1:1526-4223 GCF_000700745.2 Antrostomus carolinensis | reverse complement strand
AGCTCTGGCCCAGCTCAAACCAGGACAATATAAGCAAATCTCATCTGTGGAAGCACTGGTCTTTAACGAGGTAGTTCATTCCTTCTGGGAACTAAACCCAGATTATTTTATTTGCTCAGTCTTATCTGTTATGCTTTAGTGCTTGGCAAATCGCAGAGGAGCAGTCTCGTGGCATGAGCAGGCAAATAACAAAAGATGCTTTAATGATGACAGAGCCGAGCGTGAGGCAGGAGCAAGGCAGCCACAGCAGGGGAATTGCTGTTGTTTGTGTAAGGAAGAGTCGGAGTGGGCTGGGGTTGGGAAATAGCTGGAGTTATGTAAATGTGAGGAATACGTATCTGGGATCTGTCTCTTTGCCTGGCAGAACCTCTCCCAAATAATTCATCGGTGCTGTATATAGGTGATGATTCACGTTGGAGGAAATGAGGAATTTCAGAGCACGCTGCTCATTTCCCTCTGCCTTTTTTTTTTAATATATCGTTGGGTTAAATGATTATTCCATATTCTTTGTTTCAGCTGTGATGAGAAAATAATTTGTGATTGAATCATTTCCCTTTATCTTGAAGTTATCACATATAAATGCGTGCCCAACTGTCTGAAAAATGACTTACTGCATCCAGTTATTGTATGAGAGGAGGCAGGGAAGGCTGCGGGTGGTTATTTCAGTACATACAGGGTTGGTTTGGTTTTTTTTTTTTCACTATAATTCTCTATTTCAAACATTTTACAAGCGCTGCAGACCGGGGAGGTTCCCAGCCTCCCGCTGACTTTGTTAACAGCCCGGTGAGAGCTATAGGATTTCTATTTCCAGGGACTCCTATAATATTTGATTTGAAGAAGTACATGACTGACTCATTTTGCAGAAGGTGATAAAAATTGATGGAGAAAAGGGGAATCATGTAAAAGGTGGGAAGAGCTCGCTCATGTTGTACAGGCACTCAAAGGTGTTTTGTAGTTGTCAGAAAATCACCTCCCCACCCTCATCTTCATGGAATCATAGAATTGTTTGGTTGGAAAAGACCCTTTAAGCTCATGGAGTCCAACCATGAACCCAACACTGACAAGTCCCCTATGACTAACCCATGTCCCTCAGCACTATGTCTACACAACTCTTCAATCCCTCCAGGGATGGGGACTCCACCACTGCCCTGGGCAACCCCTTCCAATGCCTCAGAACCCTTGCAGCAAAGAAATTCTTCCTCACATCCCATCTCAACTGCCCTGGCCACAACTGGAGCCCATTTCCTCTTGTCCTGTCCCTTGGGCCTTGGTTGAACAGACCCACCCCCACCTCTCTCCACCCTCCTCCAAGGGACTTGCACAGAGCCACAAGGTCTCCCCTCAGCCTCCTTTTCTCCAGGCTCAACACCCCCAGTTCCCTCAGCCACAAGGGAACTCAGCACACTTGTGCTCCAGACCCTTCTCCAGCTTCAAGCCCAGGGAGGAGGGAAATGTCTCATATTGCATCAGAGGAGAGAAAACTCTACTTGCCTTCCTCTTTTATTTGTCTCCTCTTCCTTTCCAGTCCATTTTTGACGCACTGGAGCATTTTTCCTGCAAGCTCTTTGCAAGGACATCACATCACCCTGGGAACCCCAGGGCACCCCACAATGGGCGTCATTTATGGCTGTGGCTGGGGAGAACATCAGAAAAAGAAGAGATTGAGATATCCCTCAGCTAGTTTGTGCTCTTCTTAATTAACTCATCTTAAAATCTTCTTTCTGGAGGGGTTGCCATACCCTTTATTTTTTAACTCCTTCCTCAGCAGAGCTTATTTACTCCAGCACTCCTCCCAGCCAATTTCTCCCACACATTTGCCACCCCGTGTACCAAACCCTTCTGCTCAGAGGCACTTCCAAATCTTTCCGCTTATATCCCTAAACTTTTTCCATCCTTCCCGTGCACCTTTGCAAACAACAGGTCCGTGTGGCTGCTTTCCTCCTCGCTGGAAGCTTTCCCACCATGATCCCACCAGCACCGCAGCTCCCGTCCCCCCTCTGCTGAAAAAGCCCATTATCATCTCTGCCTTCATTACTGCAGCTGGGCATTAAGCTAATAACTTAAATTATTTTTCCACAATAACAGCTTAATCCTTTCTCTTATCAGTATAGCAGATTAATTTTCCCAAGCATGGTTAGTACCTTGTCTTCCTCCTAATTATAGAGAGAAAAAATTTGGCTCCCAGAGGAAGGCAGCTCCAAATTAACGGCAGGCAAAGCCCCAGAGCAAACTCCTGATGTCGAGAGCATCTTCCTACTATCCCGCCTGGTTATTGCACATCAAATATAAATACACTCCAGTCTCTCCAGCTGGGATTTACTGAACACTCCCCCATCGTTTGCTGGTAGCGAGAGGCTGGATTAGCCCGAGCAAGTCGCTGTGAACGTTTTCTGTCAACCAAGGGTGACCCTGCTTGGCTACGAGTGTTTCCGAAGTGGGATGAGCAAAAATAACTTGCTGTGGTGGTTTCACTGGGCTGGCAGCCAAACCCAGCTGCTCACTCACTCCAACCAAGGGGACAAGGGAGAGAACTGGGGGGCAAGGGGAAGGAGACTCGTAGGGTGAAAAAAGAACCATTTAATAATGGAAATAAAAGAAAACTTAAAATAATAATGATATTAAAATAGTAATGGTAATAATAATAATAGTAATAAAATACACCAATGAGTGACCCCCAGTGCCATTGCTCACCACCCA
>NW_010297212.1:0-1279 GCF_000700745.2 Antrostomus carolinensis | reverse complement strand
ATTCTTTGACTTCCAGAAACAATTGAAAACATCAGTATATTCTCACCTTTCTTCTCCTAACAAATCCCATCTGGAACCAAACCCCAGCGCTGTTTTGGCTGCTAAGAAGAAACCCAGCCCTGTCCCAGCCAAAAACCAGGACACTTCCCAAATTAATTACAATGAAGCGCAAGAACTGACATATTTCTACCTGGCAGTTCACAGTTGGACTCGGAGCTTGCAGCGCCTTCGCAGCTTAATTACAAACAGAAGATGCTGTTTGTCACAGCAGCACAGGGCACAGTTCTCCTTACGATTCTTTCTCTAATTTCTCTTAATAAGCTGCTGTTTTCATTCACTGGTAAATGGTCCATGATGCTCCTCCAGCCCCAGCCCCAGGCGATGGGACCAGCAGCCCCAAGGCTGAGTCTGCGCTGGGGTAAACTTTATGCCAAACCAGGGCACATCTCAAAACCCACCACTTGTATTTCACTGGGTTAATATCCCATAAACACTGCAAGATTATTCCGTGGGTCTTTAAGGAACTCATTTTAAAGCATCGTTCACCTGAAGCACCAGACTGATCCCTCCAGACTTGTTCTAGTTTACTGAGCCTATAACAGGAATTTCATTTAATTTGTTGTTGCCTGACTTTGTACGAGACCAGAAACTGTTCCAAGGGCTCTGGTAAATATTTAGCAGCATCCTCCTGTGTAAAGATTAAACATCTTAGAGGCTCTGAGGCCCAAATTTGCTCTTTCGTTCACCTGAAGCACCAGACTGATCCCTCCAGACTTGTTCTAGTTTACTGAGCCTATAACAGGAATTTCATTTAATTTGTTGTTGCCTGACTTTGTACGAGACCAGAAACTGTTCCAAGGGCTCTGGTAAATATTTAGCAGCATCCTCCTGTGTAAAGATTAAACATCTTAGAGGCTCTGAGGCCCAAATTTGCTCTTATTTGATCCGAGTGTACACAGAGTGGTCCCAGCGCCGCGTTACAAGAGCCAGGCACCGTTGACACCGCCTGTAGAAAGTTCTCAGCTGATGTTTGCACCCTCCAATTCCCTGTGGGATCTGCTTCAGATCAAAGGAACCATTTCATGTTGTGGAGGAATTAATCTGCTGGGAGGATGTCTGGGTTTCTCTGGCTGGTCAGTGGCCAGTCAGTGCGGTGAGTTAGCCAGGGGTACCATAGAAACCACATGGGAAAATAGCCCCATCAATTAAAATCCCAATTAGCACTGTCCTTACTGTTAATGAGATGCAAGAAATTATTATTATTATTATTATTATTATT
>NW_010297211.1:0-4253 GCF_000700745.2 Antrostomus carolinensis | reverse complement strand
CCCCGCTCTTTTTTCTGTTCATTTTTACATCGTTCAGCCAGTTTGCTGGAGTTCACACCTGTGCGCAGGTGAAGGGCTCGCGAGCCTCAGCGTAACATTTCAGATTCCTTTTGGTTTCGTTTTTTTCCCACCAAGCGCAGGTAAGGGCGAAGGCAGAGGGGAGGGGCAGCAGGTGGCCTGTTGCTGCAGCGGGGTGACAAGATCACCGTGTGTAACCTCATCTGATGGAAACACGGCTTTTTTCCTCAGCCAAGGTCAAAGCAAAGCAAGAATACATCTCAAGCACAGTTCAGGGCCTCTGTTTGAGGGATAAAAGCGAGCTGATTCAACAAGTGTAATGTAGATCTACAGGGGAGAGCAGCTGTACTGGTCCAGACGAATTGAAAACTAACCCGAGTTTCCTTTCCAGCTAAAAAAACAGGCAGTTTGCTTTTATGTTGTGAGAGTCCCAAAGGGCCGTTTGCGACGGCGTCACGAAGCCAAACGGAGCAAGGGAAGTTGATCTGGAGATGGGAGAATGGTGCAATATCGTGTACTCCTTAAATACTTAAAAGACCAAATGGAAACAGGACCTCAAAATCTGCTGTGGGTGGGGAACTGTTACTTGGACAAGAATTTCACAAGAGGGAAAAAAACAACAACAAAGAAACCCCACAAGATCTCTATTAATGGTGTTGACAGACCTCAAAACAACTTTTCAAAGTTTTCAGCACACTGCCATTATTAAGATTTTCACCAGAAGTTTAAGTTAGATATAAACTTTGCTTTTTTTATGAGTACAGTGCAGCTGTATTTAAAATCCTTCATACCAAAAGCAGTTTCCTTCTTTTAAGGTTCAAAAATACCATTTCCAAGTTAACACCTCTTCATGATAATTAATATGGCATGGATACAAATGTGTTTGTATGTCATTAAGTTACAGAACAGAGGTTTTATTAGATAAATGGGCATTGATTTGAAATAGTACTGTTATGAAATCCAGAAGAAAAGCATATAAGGGTTTGCACTATCCAATGTCCACTACTATTGTGAATAGCATTAATACATCATCACATTTATTTTTATCCTTTTTTAGTCTTTTTCCCATAAAAAATTAGAGCTGAGCAATCAAAAAAATAAAAAAGAAGCAGACTAGCCACAAGCAATGGCCAATGTTGTAAAACTTAGTGGTACACACCTAAATCCAGCTTAAAGGCAGTAATATTAGAATTAATGTCAGAATTTATTCCCACAGCAGAAAGTCTGGGTATTTTCTTTGAAATGTTGAATATTTAAGTGGACAACAGTTCATCATGTCAGTTATCTTTTCTGAAAAAAACAGATACTTTAATTTCTAAAAAGAGAAAAAAACATTTATTATCACTCAATTTATACAGAAAGCACTAGAACTGAGTATGGATTAAAAAGATAATTATGAAGTGTAAAATCATATAGTTCCACTCCATGTGGGTGTACAGTGTTTCCACTGAACAACTGGAGAATTTAAAAAAACAAAAACTCCAAACCCAAGAGAATGAAATGGACTGTTAAGATTGACAGATTTTTCTTAAAAACCATCATGTTGCTACATAGCTGTTTTTAAGCTGTCCAAGCATTATTATTGAACTAGCAAAACAATTCTCTGTACTTCAGTTTAACATCTGAATTCAGCACATTAAGCTCATACAGTCACACATACTGCCAGGCACAAGCAGAAGCCTGCAGAACCAGCATACTGGACTTCTGTATCAAAACAAGAAAACCCCACCAAAGCCAAATCCCAAATCTTTTCAAACTCTTGGAAATTCAGCACAACAAATGGCCACAGGGATGTGGGCCAGAACATCCAGTGTCAAAAGCTGTATCTTTAACTGAGACTAGCAACTCTTCAGTACTAACTACATACCAGTTTGATAACCCACCAGAGAGGTATGTCCCTTAAAGAAACTGATTCCATGGCTTGTTTTTCAGATTTACAGAAAGACTAAGTGGTTTATTAGAAAAAAAAAAGTTTTAAATTCTGTCATGGAAAAAAAACCCAAAACTGATCATCAATAAAATATAGTAGTTATAGTATAAGCTACATTGAACCAAACCACATCAGATTTTCCTCTAGAAAACTGTAAATAGAAAGATAGAAGATTCAGAAATGTGAAGGCCCCAGATGACAACTGAATAACTCTCATGCATTAGAAGTATGAACCTAGAACAGCTTACTCCCTGTACTCTGCTGAGTTGTGTGATTTAAATAATGTGTAATTGGAATTATACCAAATTTTTATTGTATATAATTAGAATAAAATGAACGTCATATAAAAATCAGCATGCTATAAAAACATATTAAGTTAGATTCACTTTAGCAGATGCAAAAGCTGTTTTAAACACTCCCATCTATTCATTCAGATTAGCTTAGCCTCCAAAATAAATGCGAGTAATCATAGGTTTTACTCCCTCCTCATAGAGTGCCAATCCTTGTAAATATAAGTCATAGTTGCTCTCCTCAAATCCTTTCCTGTACTTGACATTGTACAGAAGCAGCACAAAGGCCATAAAACAAGTTCTGCCCAAAGGTAATGCCTTAGCAGTCTTTGCAATCCTCCTGTACCACTCAAGGTAGGACACAAAGCTACATTACAATAAAAACTTGGAAGTACAAAGCACATACATATGCACTTAAAATCCTTGCCATGTGTTTCTCTAGACTGTTTATAAAGCACAAGTAACATATAAATACAAAGGGCGTTTGCTGAGTTATAGGTTAACGCTTTTGTACTATATTAAGCATAACTTATTCTACGAGAGTCACCAATTTATTTTTCAAGGTATATCACTCAAACTGAAGCACTGAATATAGTTTTCAAAGTTACAGCATGCCTTTTCTTCAAGCATCCATTAGATTGAAGCTATTTCTGTAATACTAAGTTTCATCAACTCATCAAGGATCTTCAGGCTACTCATGATAGAAATTTATAACAGATGAGCTAAAGTCCTTCAGAGAGAAACAGCATTACACTCAGATGTATGCAAAACAGGAAACCACTCCATTAATCCTTCATACACCGTGAGAGTGGAAGTGCAGAATTTTCCTGTCTGCAGGGTATGTCTTAAAGAGAAAAAAGATGGGAACATAGCTCTATACCCATGAAGAGGGATAAGCAGAAGCAGGACTTCAACCAGCATGGGTTTGTTCAAGGTCAGTAGCTAACTGTAGAGGTAGGGGGAAAAGAAAACCAAACAAAACACTACAGCATGATTTCTGCAGTCCATTGTTTATGGATTTCTAACAAAACCAAGGCCTTTATTAGATGTGAAAAAATAGTCCGAGTAGTAACACTCCCTGGAAAACTCTGGGCTATGCAAAAAAAAGAAGAGAACAATGCACCCCTTGCCAAAATTGCTAAGCTTTATGAGATGACTAGGCTGGTATTTTTTACCTGGCTTTCTCGGCAGAGAGCAGAACATGCTGCACAGTAATATCCATGGTTTTGGTGACTCAGGCAGGCAGGTGACTCAGGAGCTTGCTCTGTCCTGGCTATTGTTACAGGGCCCCTTTACAAAGGATATGAAAGGAAGGATTTGGTAACACACACACAAATTACTTTTTATATAATATATTTTAATATATTTTTATTTAGCTCTGTCCCAGTTAAAACCCAGGACAGAAAGAGAGGTTTCTCTCTTGGGGAAATAATTTAAGATACGTTTCTACTTCATTACTGTATTAGGGATTTTGTTAAGAATTAAAATGCCCAAGCATAACTGGGTAATTTAATGACTGGCAAAGAGTAAGTGAAGACTAAGAACGAAAGGAAAGCAAAGCCCGCTTTTATTTTCTTATCAAAGGTGGTACATTTCCCTCTGTTCATTCCAAGGTTATTTGCAGTCTCTTAAGAAAATCATGACTCAAAAAAACCCCGATACAAGTCCAGTACTGCATGAGGGACAGATGTGGGTGAACCGAGCTGTAAATAAAAATGAACACCACTTTACAGGTGCTATAACAAAAGAGAAGATCTTTCTTTTGAAACTTACAGTATGTATGAATATTTTTTTATTATTTTTTAAACTACAGGAGGAGTAAAAGAACTGGTAAAGTAATTTCTGAAGGTTTAGGAAAAAAAAATTTGAGAAGGAGATGTAAAACTAGTTTTTACTAGGCAGGGCTCACTGACCTGGGCGCCAGCAGGTCCTGCGGAGGAGAAGGTTATGAAGACATGTTTCTAATAACCGACTTACACAGCTGCCAGCAAAGAAGATGAAGCTCGAAGCTGGAG
>NW_010297210.1:0-9712 GCF_000700745.2 Antrostomus carolinensis | reverse complement strand
CAATCCAAACCATTCAATGATTCTATGATTTACAGAACTGAAGCTGTTAGTTCAGCCAAAATGAAATTGGATTTCTGGGGGGTACATCAGTCCAGCTGCCGGCACACAGAGTGTTAACGAGCTCTGCTGCTGCTGAGCGTGTGGGAACAGTCTGATCCGCGTGCCATCGAGCACAACAGCCTGAAAGGAGAAATGTGGTATCTGAGGTACAAATCTAACACCTAAAAATCAACACAACAGAAGCCAAGCCTGCAGAGAGCCAGGCTGTAATGCCAATGTCTGACCAAAGCGGGTGTGAACCTAAGAAGAGCTGTAGAGGGTCAGAGGAGCAACCCTTCTAGCCCAGGATTTGGTGTGACAGCCATCAGGAACAATTCCTGCTCCTCAAGAGGGAACACAGGAACAGGGCAGGCACAAATCCAACACTGCTGTCCAGGCTTCCCCAGTCTGACAGGTTTCCAGTGAGGAATTGTTCAAACAGGTTTTTGAACTGGTCTGACTTTTGGCACCCAAACCTGGTGGGAGGAAGGTTGCCAGTTTCATTAGCAGCTGTGTGGCAGAACTGCTGCTTTTGGTTCATTTTGAACCTGGTACCTGGGAAATTAGCTTGGCCCTCTGAGTGCTGGTATGATCATAGAATCCCAGACTGGTTGGGGTGGGAAGGGACCTTAAAGCTCATCCAGTTCCACCCCCCCTGCCATCAGCAGGGACACCTTCCACTAGACCAGGTTGCTCAAAGCCCCTCAAAGCTCAAATGATGAGAAATAGAAAATCAAGTCTCTTTGCTCCCTTTCTTGGAACAACTCAACATTTGTCCTCTCCCCTATTTCTCCTCACTTCTCCTTTTCCTGGGTTGAAGATTTCTCTGTATCCTTTCCAACCAGACCAGACTGCTGCATTCACATTCAGCAAGTCTTGGTGAGACCCGACTTAAACGAAGGTGAGGGAAGAGAAGCACCTTCCCCTCTGCATCCCTGCGATCTCATCGCTTTAAGAAGGTTTAGATTAGATATTAGGAAGAAGTTCTTCACTGTGAGGGTGGTCAGACACTGGAACAGGTTGCCCAAGGAAGTTGTAGATGCCCCCTCCCTGGAAGTGTTGAAGGCCAGGCTGGATGAGGCTTTGAGCAACCTGATCTAGTGGAAGGTGTCCCTGCTGCTGGCAGGGGGGGTTGGAACTGGATGAGCTTTAAGGTCCCTTCCAATCCAAACCATTCTATGATTCTATGATTAAGAACTCACTCATGAGTTGCTGTCTACTGAGATCTTGCTTAGGGCAGATGTCAAATTCTTCTGTGTATCTTGTGGTTGTGCAGCCTCCTATTCGCAGCGCTGCCTCGTGCCAGGCACATCATGGATGGGTGCAAGTCATTCCTCAGGATAGACTCACCTCTTTTTCCAAGCCTAAGGCTGTTACTGAGGCTGCATCCTGAATCCAGCCTTTTCTACCACACTCTTAATAAAATCTGTGGCAATTAGCTCTGGTTAATTACAAACTATTTATTCTCTTGCTAAATTTCCTGCCTTTCAACCTGGCTGCCCCTTGTCCTGCAGCGTGAGGAGCTGTGTACGTACATACAGCTGTATTTGATGGGATTCTCTCCTACCTCTTAGCAACCCTGACAGACTTAAACATCTCAGACTAATTTTTGAACATTTCAGCAAGAAAATGTATTATTCTGCATGTCCACGTCACTGCTCTCCCTTCTACACTCCAGCTTCACAGCAGAAGCTGGTCACTGAGTTGCTTTAAGACACAACTGTGGTTATTTTTTTTACTCTTCCCATGAAAACACGACTCAGAAGATAGACAGCAGGGATGAAGGGACAGATTAAATGGAGTGAGACTAGGACTGAGCTTCTGTGGAAAGAAGGGAAGTGAGAACAGGCTGGACACACTGTGACAGGAAGGTAAAAGGGGTTGGTTGAGGCCAGAGAAGCAGGCTGGGAACAGGAATTGGTAGAGACAGGCAAAAGCAGGTGAGGGGAACAGATCAGAGGAGCAGCCAGGACCAGATGGGGACAGCGAGCCCGGGATCTCTCTGGCAAAGAGCCTGGGCTGAAGCAGGAGCTGGGGGAACACAGACTTTTAAAAGCTCTGGAAAAAGAACAGGATGAGGCAGTGGATGTGGCTGCCATTACACCCCAAACTTGTGTGGAGATCTCCTGTGCTAGTGACAACCCAGGTGGTTGTGGCACGGAGGTTCTGAATCGATGAACCCTTTACAAACACAACACCCAGAAAAGTGAGTTACTAAAATCATCACTTGGCAAACCAAACCACTCAAAGGTCAGGAAGGACTCAACCACTCCAAAGTGCCATCAAGATGTCACACAAAGGTCCATCTCTGTTGGGTGCATGGTTTCCCTAAGGTGAACAAAGATCTTGTGATTGAGGAGGTGAAACATGGACCTGCAGGACTGCACTCTGTCCTTTCCAACGCCAACAAGATCCTCTCTGGTCTTGGGCAAGTGATTTAAAACCAGGTTTTATGGAGCTAGTCACTAAGTCCCTTCCTGGTGTCCTCCATACAACTAGGGAGCTGCTGCAGCAAGGAACATGCACAGTGGGCATTGAACTAAGGTGTTCCACAACGCTGTTTTGAGGGAGAAGAACAAAAATATCCCAGACATTTCAAACCAGGCAGCCTAGATGAGTTAATATCCAAGATCTGTCTTGGGGCAGCAACCTGCTTACTGCCACCTCTCTTCCCCATCCGTATCTCAAAGATCTTTTCCAACCAAATGGTGATATGATTCTAAGATCTTTCATCTCAGTACGTCTAGAAATGTTGTACTGTGTCCAGAGCAGCTCGGCTGCCTTTGCAGTAGGAATGGGAGTTTCACCTGCTGCTCCATGTGAAATGATCCCTGCAGCTCTGGTTAGATGCAGAACCTTGTCCTGTGCACCTCAGGAAACATCCCTCCCCTTGGAGAGAAAAAACACCTGAAAGCTCAGGAAGAAGCCAGTAACTCTGTTCTCAGCATGGCCTGCAGAAATCAGACACTGGGTCACACCCTCAGCAAGAAAATAACACAACGAGCCACGTGACAGAGGGTGAAACCAGCAGCCTCCAGAGCAGATGCTCCACAGACCATCATGGAGTTTGCAGTCTAACCTGCACAGCAATCACTGTCACCCAGGCAGGGGAATTGTCTCCAGGTGGATTTGTTGACCCCATTCAGCAGCAGACATTATCAACAGGATGCAAATCCTCTCTGCCAGGCACTGCTGAGAGCTGAGCATGAAATTCATATCTCAGGGTCAGAGCACCCCAATTCTCAGCTCCGGTTTCCATCTCACCACTCAGCTTCCACTCTCTATCCTGCTCATCCACAGCTCCTAAAGGAGAAACTCGGACTGTGGTCCCACCAGCCCCAGCTCAATGGTGATGGAGACAGCAAAGAAACACGTTATGTGTGTTCCTGGCACCCAGGTCAGCTTCATGACTAAAAAAAATCATGTCAATCCTCTCCCAAAGATCACTGTTCTGCTCTCACAGAGTCACCAAATCCATCCACTTTCATTTAGGGCGGAGGAAAACAAAAGTAATCACAGAGAAAAATGAACAGGAGAGTAGTTTTTATTTGTCATGGAAGCATTGGGGGGATCTCTGTACAAAAGGAGAGCGCAGGACACGTCAGCAAAGCAGAACTGGGTCACGGAGCACACAGATCACCTGCCAAAAAAACTTAAACCAACGCTCAGAAACCATTTTAATCAGTAACCAGAAAGAGAGAAGCACCTGGAGAGGCTGTGCCAGGCTCTGAGCAAGCAGCACAGCAGATTAACTGGCCCTGCTGAGCAGTGCTGGGTCAAACACCTTGTAATGGAGGTAGCTGAGCTTCTCCAAACGCGTGCGCTTGAGCAGAGGGAACCAGTCCCAGAAGGGCAGCTCCACCACCACGTAGCCCAGGAGCTGAAGCTGTCGCCGTTTCAGGCGGTGCAGCCCCAGCAGTCGCTTGGAGCAGAAGCAGTAGTGGTTTCGGTTGGACACCTGAATAGCAAGTTTCACCCCAGGAAGGTGCTGATTCAGTGTCAGGGATGGGGGGGCTTCAAGAATGCGCCCCAATTTAGGCTCAAGTTGCAATCTGGCATCTGCAGTAAGAGCTGCACCTGAAAGGGCAGCACGATCCACCACACAGGGTGTTTGTGTTTCTTCCCCTCTCTCCTGATCCGGAATCCTGGCTTCATTTTCCACTTTCATAGGAGACTGGCTATTAGATCTCCCTTTGATAAGCTGAGTCATTAACTCATCTGTTAAACTAACACCCAGGTCTTTTAGTTTCTTATCTGCAATAGATTCTTTGAAGTTGAAAGGGATGGGACGTCCATCCATGGTCAAGTGAACCTCCAGATCACTCGATCTGGTGTGAGGCAGGATCATGTGGTTTTTCACATACTCGGGCCCACCTAACATGTTCTCAAGAAGAGAGGAAGCTTCCACAATTTCAGGCCTGACATAAATTTCTTGCTCTGCAAAATTTAAAACCATTTCAGTCATCTCTTGATAAAGCTGAGGTGGAAGGTGGCTGCCTTGGTAGCTTGGGCATTCAATTTCAACACTCTTACTAAGGGTGAACAGATCCTTTCTGAGCTCGTATTTACTACCTCTTGTTTTCCGGACAAACTCATCCCTCAAAGCATAATCTATCAGCTCCTCTGGGAAGCGTTTGACAAATGCCAGCCCAAGTAAACCAGTAAGGAGATGTTCTGGAAACTTCTTAAATTCATGTAGTTTCCTATGCATCTGCTCTATCAAGCTGGAATAAAACTCTTCCTCGTTGGGAGGTTCATAATCCAGGCATCCAAACGACCACAAGAACTTGGCAGCATCTTTACTTCGGCAGTAAATCACTTTAGAAGGCAAAGACAAGGCTACAGCAGCCATCACACCTTCGTCAAAGTAGTGTAGGGATGAACAGGTAAGAGTGATGTGCATGATACCCTGGATGTTTATTTCAGGAATCCGAGAGGGAACAACCTTCCCAAGTTCCTTCAAGAGGGGTAAGTGATCCATGCGAGCGTAGCGGAGCATTTTAAGCACGTTCACCAAAGCGTAAGTGCTCATCTCTTCCATCTGCAAGGAGACTCTGTCTGCAATTCTTCTCATGACGTTGTCTGAGATACCACTGAGGGATTTGAAGAGCCCTAAACAGATAGCACCCACCTCCTCCAAGGTGAAGGAGTCCAAGTACTTCAAAATCATGCTCTCTACCTTCTGCATCAAGTCCACAGGTGACCTCCGGCCTTCACCTATGATATAAACAAGCTGAACAAACTGTGGCAAGGTGAGATCTCTCCAGTGCATGTTGGCATAGCTGAATAAAATGCTGAGGAAGGAAGGGACGTTGCGCTCCAGGCAGCGCCAGCAATCAGCCACCAGCAGTGGCCCATGCCCCCCCCCCGCCGGCAGAATTCCTTCTCGCAGGCGTTCAGCAGAGGGTGGGTGGGTGGAAGGACCAAACGAACACAAGCTTTTAAAATATCAATGAGTTCTGAAGAGCTGAACAACCCGATGTTTCTGACAGCAGAACGACACAGGGTGTTGAACCTGGGTTCGGCCAACAAGGCTGGGTGTTGTTCCGCTGGCAAACGGCTCAGCTGGCTGAAATAATCTCTGAGAGTTCCTGGGCTCTGGCTGCCCTTGCATACGGCCACGCTGCGTAAAATGGAGTCACCTTCTTCTAAAGGAAGAGCCTCCATGGGCTCAGAGCTGTCATAGCTGACAGATCTGTATTCAGGCCTCCCCTTCTGAAACACCCGAGGGTCCTCCTTGGAGTCATGCATCTCTTTTTTTCCCTTTCCTATCTCCTCCTGGGTTTGTGCTGCAGAGGAAGGTGTTGAGATGCTCCGCTCGAGGAGGAGCGGGTTGGGCTTCTTGGGCTTGGGTTGGACATTTCTAACGGGTGGCAAAGCTTGAGAAGAGGCTGAACCGAATGGATGCTGAACCTCTGCGGTGCCAGGGCTGGTGAAAGCGTCACCGAGAGCCTGGGCACTGCTCCTGGCAGCCTGCTGCTGGGAGGCAGCTCTGCTTTTGGTGTAGGCAGATGGGTTATACAATACTCGATAGTCCAGTGGATCCAGCAGCTGGATTGTAGCCGCAGATTCGGTTCCAGTGTTGGTTGTTTCTGGGTTCTTTGCCTTTTTTTGGTTATTTTCGTTGCTTCCGCTCTCGGCCTGGCGCTTGGCTGTAGTCGAAAAGGCAATCACCCTGCTCAGCCTTGGAAATCTTCGGTATATGAGCACTGTAGCCATGGATGACAATTTACTGGGGTCAGAATTGCTTCCAGGTACTGAAAAAAGGGCAGATGAAGAATGAGTGGCTTCCACCTAACACGGAGAACTTTTTAATTTAGCCTTTACGCTACCGAAATGGAGGCCAGGCTGGTGTTTCCCCAAAGCAGGGCAGATGTTTCCCTGAGGGAAGCTGCTATCAAACATCACCTCATGCAAAGGCAGCTCAAGACAAAACACCCAGGTGACCCTGAAGTTGGGGTACACGGTGGTTGGGTATTACCTGCTACAAATAATCTGGCAGAGACTGTGTGAGTTAAGAAGAAATTAATCTCTTTTGCATTTTTAAGAAGAACCAAACTGCTTTTCTGTCATTCTAAATAATGAAAACATATTTTGGTGGTAGAGCTGCAGCTTCAAGAGATTTTATGTTTTCAAACAGAGCATTCAGCTCCTTTGGTCACCACAGGCTGAAACATCAACCACCACCCAAGAAGCTGTTGAAATATCCAGGGTGCCACAGGGCTCTCTGAGCCTGGTAATGGTATGAGGAGGCTGTGAGCAAAATCTCCACAAAACTAATTCAGAGAGTAAAAACCAGCCTGAAACCTGCAGATGAAGATTAGCTCAAAGGAGAAACGTGGCCCCAGAAGAAAAGTCAGGGAAGAGCACGGGAGAAATAACACAAATCACTACGAGACGCCGCGTCCTGAGTTGAGAACCGGAGGGAACAGAGTTTTATGTCTCAGATTTGGGAGCGTTTCCCGTAGTTTTAGGGTACAGAAGGCTTAAAAATGCCAAGTCCCTTCCTAACTCCTGCCTAAAGCAGCTACAGCACAGAGGGTGAGGATGATGAGACACTTGTCAGGAGCTGAGCTGCGTGCTTCCAGCCAGCACAAGCTGCCAAACCAGCCTCTTTCTGATGATTCAGATGTTGATTGAAAAAAAAACCATCAACCCAAACCCACCAGGTCAGCGCTGTGTGTAACACACCCTTATCCCACCACGTGTGGCTGACCCCAAGGATGCATCAGACCAGGAGTTTTCAACTTCTTTACAACCCCTTGTGCTCTCAACACCACAGTGAGGAGCAATCAGGAAAGGTGAAGCCTGGCAGAGATGCTGCAGCAGTGATACAGATCAGCTTCTGTGCTCCTCACACCGGGGAAATCAATCCTTGATGGGCTTTTCTCTGAGCTCTGATTGTACATGTGGCTTCTTGATGAGGGACAGATCAGGATGTCCAATCAGTGCAGGAAAACTCAGCTTTGCAGCAGGAAAATGGAAACCTTGGGGGGAAAAAAGGAAGGGAGAATGCTCTGGGCTTGGGCTGTCTGAGATGGAGAGGGCAGCAGTGGGAGGGGAGATCACAGGCAGCTCTGGTTGAACATCAGCTGGTTTTTGTCTCAGGTACAAGATTCCTATTGTCTTCCATGATCCACTGGATCACAGAATCCCAGATGGGTTTGGGTTGGAAGGGACCTTAAAGCTCATCCAGTTCCAACCCCCCTGCCAGCAGCAGGGACACCTTCTGCTAGACCAGGTTGCTCAAAGCCTCATCCAACCTGGCCGAGAACACTTCCAGGGAGGAGCAGCCACAGCTTCTCTGGACAACCTGGGACACTGTCTCACCACCCCCACACCAAACAATTCCTTTCTCACATCTCAGCTCCATCTCCCCTCTGACACTTTCAAGCCATCACCCCTTGTTCTCTCACTCCCTGCCCTTGGCCAAAGTCCCTCCCCACCCTTCCTGGAGCCCCTTCAGGTACTGGAAGGCCACTAGAAGGTCTCCCCGGAGCCTTCTCTTCTCCAGGCTGAACAGCCCCAACTCTCTCAGCCTGTCCTCACAGCAGAGCTGCTCCAGCCCTCGCATCATCCTCGTGGCCTCCTCTGCACTGGCTCCAGTAGCTCCATGTCCTTGTGCTGTTGGTGGTCCCAGAACTGGAGATGATCTGTTCCTGCATTGCAATGGCAAAGCATCAGCTCCTCTCAAGGAAAGGTGAGATGGGAAGGGAGGGAGGACGAGGAGAATTGTGTGATGGTCTTTGCTCCTCTCAGTACCAGATGTGGGTGCTGCCTCACGGGGATGGTTCCCTGCAGCAGCCTCAACTGTCTCTCTGCACCCTGAACTTTGCCACGGGGCAGCCCCTCTGCTCCCCAGACCCCACTTAGAGCTGCGCTGCTCCCTGCCAGCCAGGCAGCTGCAAGGCTGTGACTGTCCCCTCCCCACAGGAGCAGTGACATGGTGACAGGCAGGAGGGACTCTGCCCCTTCCCTTCCGCTGAGCAGGGCAAAGGAAAAGCCCTCGCAGAACCTGGACAGTAAAATCTGAGCCCAGAGCTCAGCCCAGGCTTCACAAAACCATCAGCAGCAGGAAGAAGGAGCTGGATTTCACAGCTCACCCGTTCAGCACATAGAAATGTGGGATGACAAGAGAATTCCTGGCTCTGCTGGCTGCCATGTCCCTCCTGAACTGGCCACAAGTGACACGACACCATCTTTGTGAGGCTGGAGACAGGCAGCTGTGAGGTGGGGAAGGAGACCCCATCCCCTGCAGCATCATCTCCTCTTCTCAGGGACACTCAGAGGGGCTGGTTCCAGCTGTAAAAATTATCTGAGGCAAGAGGTTTATCCTGCTTCAGTTTTCTGAGAGACTTTCTTGTCTGACTCTGTTTTGCAGCTCTCCTGTTGCTCTATTACCAGAACCAGACAAGCACCACCCAGAGATGTGCCACTGCTTTAAAAACAAACTGTATTTTCTTGTTGCAAGGTGACACTACCTACCAAATCCAACCCTCTGCTCTCACCAGAAACATCCCTCTCAGCAAGGACAGCCCCGCTTCCAGGGCAGAGAATCAAAGTCACAGCGTTCACACACCCAAGGCTCCAAAGCTGAACGACCATCCACCTAGTTCAGAGTGAAGCTGGCAGGCATTTAGGAACCTATTTGTGACACTACTTAGTAAAGAAAATATTTCTCTCCTCTTTTTCTCCAAATCCAGCAAAAGAAGAGAAGATCAAGCACAGGGGAGTGAGGTTGAGATACTTCAAGCACCTTCAAAGAAACCAGGCTGGGTCCAAGCCTGTTTGGCCAAGACTCTCACCCACCCCCCAGCCTCAATCTTTGTGATCTTTTCAGTTCTTACAGCGTTTCTCTTCCAACTCAACCTACACCTCTTCTCAATTTCCCTCTCTTCCTATTACCCTGAGTAACCAGCCTGCCTTCCTCCCCACACTGCGCTTCTCTCTCGCTCGTACGCAGCCAAATTCCTGCCCACCTCTGGGTGAAACTCTCCAGAAAAAATCACTTCCAGCGGCTTCAAAAGAGCGAGGTTTGGAGCTGGGCCCTGCGGGGTGCGGCTGCTGTGCTTTGGGGAGGCCCTCGGGGATGGAAACATCTTTGTGTGTGAGCGTGTGTGAGCGTGTGTGTGTGAGCGTGTGTGTGAGTGTGTGTGTGAGTGTGTGTGAGCGT
>NW_010297209.1:4305-6900 GCF_000700745.2 Antrostomus carolinensis | reverse complement strand
TGCACCACTCAGCTTGGGGTCATCAGCAAACAGTCACATCACTTCAGTGACATCAGGTAAAGGCAGAGAAGAAAATACAGGGCAAGAACTTTAAGTTGATCTACTGGCTGTGCTCTGAGCTGGAATTTAGGGCTCCGAGCCCCAGGCCTGTATTTCACATAAACACCCTGGAGCTGGTGTTAAATGTGGTCGTTGACGTTGTATTTTTTCCATCAGTTTCTCTGCATAGAAGTTATTTTGAGAGTTTATTGTTTAAATAACTGTTTCCAGGTTAACTGTGCGGTTTCACCAGTGAAGAAAATGCTGCTTCATGCGTTGCAAATCAGGAAGCTTCAGTGCAGTGGGTAGTTCATGGTCTTCTCCAAAAATTAAACCCTCGTGCTTGTGCTGTCTCAGCAATAAATGCAGCGGCATCACTGCTACTACCGGCCAGGCAGAACTGCTTATCATGGAATGTTGTGAGCTGGGAGGGACCCACCAGGATGATGGAGTCCAACTCCTGTCCCTGCACAGGACAATCCCAACATTCACACCATGTCCCTGAGGGCCTTGGCCAAATGCTGCTGGAATCTTGTCAGGCTTGGTGCCATCAGCACCTCCCTGGGGAGCCTGTGCCAGTGTGCCTCAAGAACCTTTTCCTCATGGCCAACCTCACCCTCCCCTGCCACATCTTCCTGCCATTCCCTCTGCTCCTGGCATTGGTTGGTGGCCAGAGAGAAGAGATCAGCGCCTGCCCCTCCTCTGCCCCTTGGGAGGAAGTTCTAGACCCCCAGGAGATCTCCTCTCAGTCTCCTCTTCTCCAGGCTGAACAAACCAAGTGCCTTCAGCCTCTCCTCACACAGTTTCCCCGCTAGACCCTTTGCCCGGCTCGCAGTGCAGTGCTGGGTGCCCCCAGGACACGGGTGTCCCTCTTGGCTGCCAGGACACACTGTTGGCTGATGTTCAGTTTGCCATGGACCAGAACCCCCAGGTCCCTCTCTGCAGGGCTGCTCTCCAGCCTCTCCTTCCCCAGGCTGTGTGTGTCCAGGGTTATCGTGTCCCAGGTGCCAAATCCAGCACTTCTCACTCTCATGCGCTCAGGAACCACAACAATGGGATAATCCTCTCGCAGGCAGTTGTGCCGCCCTTGGAAGCTCGTGTTCAGCTGGGTCTGTCCTGGCAGCAAACCCTGCTTCAGTGGATTAGTTGGTGAGATGGGTGAGGTGGCAGCTGAGAGAGCGATGTGGCAACCTTTGCAGGTCCCAGGTTGTGCCGCTGCCCAGCCGGGTTGGAGATCCTCTGCCATCAGGACATGAGACTTTTAAACTGTTTCTTTTCTTCTATTAAAATGTGTGTTGGCAGAGATGAGCTGCAGTAACGACCACCAGAGACCCCAGAGCTGCAGTTAGTCCTAGAGGAACTCTTGAGGCGCGAGGAGGAGAGCGCAGCCGTGCTCCCCCGCTGCACTCACACCGGGGTGATGGGTGATGCAGGAGGTCAGAGAAACGTGACCACATCTTCCCCTCCTCCATCGCCTACGTGAGCTTCAGAATCGGGTCATGTTTGGCCACTTCTAATCCACTCTGTGTTTGAGTCAGAACCTAGAAACGTGTTGTTACCCCAAACCAGAGCGTACACTCCTGCTTATTTGGCATCTAAGTGTCTGCTAAAGAGATGCTGAGGGTCAGTTGAGCTGCTCAGAAGACTCTGCCCAGGACTCTGATCCCTGCCCTCTCTTTAGGAACAATGACTCTGGTGTCCATGTATTTTCTTTTTAGGAAGAATTTCTTTGGTGAAAGGGTTCTGAGGCATTGGAAGGGGTTGCCCAGGGCAGTGGTGGAGTCCCCATCCCTGGAGGGATTGAAGAGTCGTGTAGACACAGTGCTGAGGGACATGGGTTAGTCACAGGGGACTGGTCAGTGTTGGGTTCATGGTTGGACTCCATGAGCTTCAAGGGCTTTTCCAATCCAGGACATTCTGGGATTCTCTTTTTCTTTACTGACCCTGGCTGGACTCGGGCAACCGTGGGGACCCCGCTGTGAGCCAGGACACCTTGGTAACCCTACAACAACAAACCTAGTGATAAAAACACCAGCAGTCTTGTGCCCGATGAGCAATTTGAATCAGCTCATGGAGGGACCTGATTCACACCAGGACGGTCAGAGGGAAGGGACAGAGCTGCTCATCTGGGGTTGGAGGTGTGAGACCTCCTTTGATAACAGCAAACCATTAGATCAGTTCAGTTGCTTGTGTGCTTTAAGCTTGCTGTGCTCCAGATACATTGCTCTGGCTCAGGAGCGCACGTGTCTTCACTCTGCTGGGGTATGAGTAGCACTCACAAGTAATTCTCAAAAGAGAAGATATTTTACTGAAGGATTCTGTAAAGAGGTGTAAGAAGAATCTTCACTATAACTTATGGGGGGATCAACATGAGGTGGCACCGTGCTCTGGCAGCACAGAGGCCAATAACTGTGTCCTGGGCTGCACCCAGAGCAGCGTGGGCAGCAGGTGGAGGGAGGGGATTCTGCCCCTCTGCTCCGCTCTCCTGACACCCCACCTGCAGTGCTGCCTCCAGTGCTGGGGCCACCAACAGCACAAGGACATGGAGCTACTGGA
>NW_010297209.1:0-3923 GCF_000700745.2 Antrostomus carolinensis | reverse complement strand
CTGCTGCTGGCAGGGGGGTTGGAACTGGATGAGCTTGAAGGTCCCTTCCAACCCAAACCAGTCTGGGATTCTAGGTGAAGCTTTGGGTTCTGAGAAGCCCTTCAGGGAGGTGACACTGCTTGAAAACGTTCTCGACAGCAAGTGCCACCAGCACCTTTGGTGTGCGCTGCAGTTTCTGTTATTTTTAATGCCATGCATTCCCAGGATCATGCTGAAACTCACAGCCTCACTTTTGAGTACGTGTCAGAAGTCCTGCTGGTGTCTGCCTCTTGTGTGCACAGGATGCCGGGTTTGGAGCGACCGTGTCTGTAGAGCTGAGAAACCCTTGGTGTGCCGGGGGTGGCCGTGACCTGCCCGCATTTCCTCTCACGCGCCGTGGCTGCCAGAGCGAACCCGCTGAGTGGGCGTCCTGTTGCACAATTAATGTCTCTCCTTCTTCACACCAAGTGTGATCTTTCATGCTCTTTTTTTTTGATTGAATGCCTGAAAAGTGAAGGAGAAGAGATAGGCTGCTGCTTCCACCCTGCCATGTGTCCCTGCGTGGCAGCAGGAGGTGCTGGCACAGCAAAGTCCACGTCCTGCCTGACCGGCAGTTACTCAACTCGATGCCTGTTCTATAGGTTGTAAATGTTCCTCCTGAAGGACTTGGAACTCAGGAACAACCTATTGAAACCACAGCTCTTCTCTGGCTATTGCACATCAGCTGAGATCCCCAGAGATCACCTGCAGGGAGTGATCAGGGTCGCTGTAGAGGCTCCTCGGAGCAGGTGCCACATTCAAACTGAGCAACAAAACATTATCAGGAAGGTGGACGCTGTCAGTTGGGTGTCAGTCACGTCGGAGCTGCCTGCTGAAGTAGCTGAATGTTGTGCTGGCGAGAAGCTTCTCTGGTGGGAGAGCATAAAATGGTGACCGTGTTCAAAATAATCCTTACACCGGTATGCTCAGAGGAAGATTTTCCTGTCTTCCCTCACCTTAACGTAGATGTTCTCCCCACTTTTCATAGAAGCACAGAATTGGAAGCACCAGGTTGGAAGGGACCTCAAGGATCACCTGGTCCAAACTTTCCTGGCAAAAGCACGGTCTAGACAAGATGGCCCAGCACCCTGTCCAGCTGAATCTTAAAAGTGTCCAATGTTTGGGAATCCACCACTTCCCTGGGGAGATAATTCCAGTGGTTGATTGATACCATCATATAAAACCATCCATATTAACAAGATCTTTTCCTTGTGGGACAACACATCCTCCTCGCTCTCCATTTCAAGGCCATCATCAGCTCTTGGTGTCAAGTGCACTCCTGGAGTTCAGAGGTCTCTCTGTGATCCCTCTTTGCACCCACCTCACAGCAGGAGTCACCTGGCTGCCTTTGGTCATCAGATAGGTGGCTGTGAAGAAGACAGCTCTTCCACCATGCCAGGGTCACTCTTTTCTTCATCAGTGCTGGTGTTCACAGCCCATGTTTCAATCTTTCCATCTTACCATGAAGTCGTACAGGTATTGTTTATTAATTTGGGGTGGGTTTTCTTCATTGCCTTTGTGGTGGACCTGCAGGAACGGGCCTGAAGTACATGTGAGCTGTCACCAGAAACACGAGGACCTGAATTTTCTGTGGCAGTAAGCGTTGGCAGGATGGACTATGAGATTCAATTTTTTTCTTGTTTTACACAGCTGATGTCGACCTGAATAATTTCACTTCTGCTTCTCAGCGTCCAAGAGGAGAGAGGTTTAGGTGAACTGCTAAGTTCTTTGAGCTCTGAAGGAATTTTCTAGGGGAGAGGGAAGTCTTCTGGACATGGGAACTTGTATTTTAGGTAAAGTAAAAAGCAAAAACTGAAATATTTGTAGTAATGGAATGAGACGAGACAGGGGCAGCTGCCAAAGTTGGTTGTTAAATGACTTTCAGTGAGTGTAGGGTGGTTATCAATGTGGGGAATGAATGATTAGATATCAGGATATTAGATGAGATATTGGGGAAGAGTTCTTCACTGTGAGGGTGGTGAGACACTGTCCCAGGTTGGGCAGAGAAGCTGTGGCTGCTCCTCCCTAGAAGTGTTTGTGGCCAGGTTGGATGAGGCTTTGAGCAACCTGGTCTAGTGGAAGGTGTCCCTGCTGCTGGCAGGGGGGTTGGGACTGGATGAGCTTTGAGGTCCCTTCCAACCCAAACCAGTCTGGGATTCATTCTGTGAATGTTTGCCTCTATCAGCTGCCTGGGCCACTGTAGTGCGTGTCGTGAATAACTCAGATTTATCAGTCACTCTTATACTCTTGACTTTTCCCTCAAGCCATGCAGCTGCTCTAATGTTTGGTTTTTAACAACAACAACAAAAACCCCTGAACAGAACAAGTTGTTGACCTTGGCTTGTTTTTTGTCAGCTGAGGTAATTGGCACTTACAGCTGTAATTTTTTAATGAGTTTATGTAATATTTCTCTTCTTCCTTCCAGTACAACAGCTGTAGAAATCTTGTTTGGATCAGTAAAGTGTCTCTAAATTCAGAACATTTTGATGATCGTGATTTGACTTCTTGAACAGCCAGGGAGCTGTGCCTTTGTCTGCCTTTGTCATCGCCGTGTGTCCTCCAGAGAACGTGAAAAAGCTTCAGCTTAGGAAGTGATAGGGGTGCAAATTAACTAACATTTCCTCTTACTGTTTCTTTTAGTTTCATTTGTTTTATAATTAGACTCTGAGCTTGCTGAGTTGGGGACTTCTCATTCCTTTTGCTCACATCCTGTCTGCAGCAAGGTCTTCCAGGTCGTAGCTGGTGTTCCTAGAAGTGCTGCACTCTGCAAATTATGAACATACTCCTGTGCCCTCCCCATGCCTGGCCTGAAACCAGAGCTATTTTTGTGTCACTTAGATAAGCCTGGGGTTAGTTAACGGGGAGATCTCCGTAGCTGATAAGGCTTCATGACAGAGATGTTGTCTGAGATGTTTCTAATGCTGATAGATGTTCCTGTTCCTGAAGAGTTGTGCTTGGTCCTGCATCCCAGTGAGCTCCACATTGACCCGTCCCTCTGATCAAGAGCCATCATGGGCACACAGAGTAGGTTTTGGTGGCAGTGTCTGCAGTATTTGGTGTAGGCAGCCAAGAGGGACGCCCGTGTCCTGGGGGCACCCAGCACTGCACTGCGAGCCGGACCAGGGAGGGGATGGTCCCGCTCTGCTCTGCACTGGGGCGGCCTCACCTCCAGCACTGGGGACAGTTTGGGCACCACAGGAGAAAAAGGATCTAAAGCTGCTGGAGAGTGTCCAGAGCAGGGACACAACATTGGGGAAGGGTTTAGAGGGGAAGGTTATTGTTTTGATACAAATTCAAGGTCGAATTCCCATCTCAGTCTGGTAAACTGCACACCTGTAGAAAAGAGGGGCATTGGATTGAGAGGAAACATTTCTGTGCTTCTCCAAACGTGTTCTAATGGCTTTCACTAGGAGTTTTTCATGTAATACATCTGGATCCCATTAACTGCTGAAAATTGGGTTATTTTAAGCTTGTGACTGCACGTAGTGGAAGGGGGGGTATTGTATTTTTGGTTCAGCTTGACTGTACTTTCTTTCCTAGTCAGTGAAGTGCAGCTTTTTCTTTCTGAACGTGTAGATTTCAAGGCAGGCAACCCCCTGGAAATGTTTGCAACCCCTTGAGCAGAACTCTGGGTCTACTAATTTATTTTCATGTTACACTCTCCCAAGCCCAAACAAAATCAGAGACAGAACCCCCACAGAGCTCCTACTTGTGAGCTCCAGCCGGGATGCAGAGTTGGGTACCTAATCCCTGTGCCCACGTGGCTTTGCACCGAGCTCTGGTGCAACAGTGAGGAGAGCAGGGGCAGGGCTGGTGGCACTGCCTGCTGATGGGACATGTCTTATGTCCAGATCATGCTCCATTTTCATGGAACCATAGAATCGTTTGGTTGGAAAAGAACTTTG
>NW_010297208.1:0-6152 GCF_000700745.2 Antrostomus carolinensis | reverse complement strand
AGAGAGCTGGGACACTTCAGCCTGGAGAAGAAGAGAGATTGAGAGGGGATCTCATCAATGTCTATAAATATCTGAAGGACAGGTGTCAAAAGGATGGGGTCGGACTCTTTTCAGTGGTGGCCAGCGATAGGACAAAAGGCAATGGGCACAAGCTGGAACACAGGAGGTTCCACTTAAACATGAGGAAAAACCTCTTTACTGTGATGGTGACAGAGTACTAGAATAGGCTGCCCAGAGAGGTTGTGGATTCTCCATCTCTGGAGATGTTCAAAACCCACCTGGATGCAGTTCTGTGCAACCTGCTCTAGGTGAACCACCTTTGGCAGAGGGGTTGGACTAGATGACCTCCTGAGGTCCCTTCCAACCCCTACCATTCTGTGATCCTTACAAGAAGCAGTGGTATTCCTCTGTACCTATGTATTTTAACTGAGTACCCACCTCCCACCTACTCCGATGGGGCTATTCTAGCTATTTGCACAACGTAATACTGCAATTGCCTTGCGGTTTCTAGTAGGAAAACATACTGAAAGTGGAGCTCCAAAGTTAAGACTGGGGCAGATTTGGTCTTAAAAAAAATCTGCCTGTCTATCCCATTTTATTAACCTAACTCTTCCATTTCAGTGTAGTCTTCAGTCTTGATATTAGCATTCATTTCTGAATGTAAAAATAATGTAGTAGTTTTATGTCTGTTGTTCCTTTCAGTTCCACAAAATTTCCTCTCATCTTTAGACCATGAAAAAAATATAAGTATGTTACCTTAAATGGTAGAAGATATAAAACAGTGAAGCATATGGTTCATCTCTTCACTAAACTAAAACCCTTTTCATTTCTTCTCACAAATCAGTTTTCCCAGGATCTCAATATTCAAACCTTCTAAAAAATTCCTTTAAATCCTGTTTAGATGCAAACCAGAAACAGCCACAACATTTCTGAAATTTTCATAACCCTATCAAAATTCAGTATTATTCTGTTCTGTGGTTTGTGACTATGTATAGAGACTTTCCTTGACTTGTTCAGAGTGACAGTAAGAATCTTTTACTAAGTGATTACAGTCAATTAAGAGTTCAACAATGCGTGAAGAAGTGGGGGGAAAAAAAAAAAAAAGGTATTTATTAGCTTGTGCTTGTCCAAATTAAGTTATCTTTGCTTTGCCACCAAAAATGTGGCTTAAGCCTGCAGTTTACAACAAGGTACACAGGTTGCAACAAGGCATTAGCAGCAGGTAAGGCCAAGCATAGAGACCAGGCTAATAAATAATAATACGTTCAGTGCAGAAATAGCTTAAGTGTTTCCGCACAGTAGTCCAGGAACACAAGGTAGAGACCCCTGAGGACCCTTGATAGTCAGCCACATCCACTGGGATGCATTATTTTGATCTCAGTGGAAAGCACTAGCAGGTAGTGGAAAGCTAGTGCTGCCTGGAAAACAGCAGGTAAAAAAGCAGCATGGCAGTGGCTCTAGGATAGGAGCAGTACACAGGATCAGCAGAAATAAGACAAGCCAAAAAACTAGGTAAAAGTGATGGAAAGTCCAAGCCAGAGAGGCATGAAAGATTGTCCATGTTTTGAAGTGAAATGCTGAGAAATGCTCATTTACAGTAACTCACTTGTTTGTATTATGAGCAGGTTAGAGAGGAGTCACTTGCCACAGAGTAGCAAAGAAATGATAATTTGTCATACCAAAGCACCCTGAATGTTTGTTATGGTGTGAATATAGCCTAACGATACACATGCAACACAAACTGAATTTGAATCAATGTAAGAAAGCTTGCATGGTTTCTCTTCTACTGACACAGCCGCTCTCATAAAACCAGTGGCAACTTCCAGTACTAACCAGTAAGTCTTAAGTTCAGCTTGACATAGTTTCCTTTTCCATGCTCACTTAATTCAGTTGATTATTTAGAAGAATAAGTCAAGGTTAATCTAGTGCTTTGAAATATGAAATAAAATACAAAGCTTTAATACAGAGCTTTAATTAAACATACTCCTTTCATGTTGATATTAAATGAAAGCAACTCACTATCACTGTGGAAGGGATCAGTTTATCTGTGGCATGCTAATACAACTACCACCGTGACTATTTTGGGTTCCCATTGCTTGAAGATGTATTTTATTTCAGACTCAAAAAGGCTAAAATAAATAAATAAATACATAAATGCTGACTTTCAATTATGACAGAATTGACCTACCCCCTTCCAAAAATGCCATTAAGAAATTTCTAAGATGTAGGTTTTAAATTAAAGCATTCTGTTAAGATCCAAGAGGGAAAAATAAAAGAAATAAAAGATTAAAAAGTAACATCTGTCCCTTTCTTTATTCAATGAATCAGCTCCCAAAAGGTTAGTTATCAACCCTATGCTATTCTGCTGATCTCAGTATTTTAATTTTACTATGTAGCTCAGTGTTTAGTAACAAACCCTCTTAGATACAGAAAACAACAAAACAAAGTTTCAATAAATCTATAAAACCTGATTTTTTTTTAAACTCTTTTCAGAAATATGTTTAAGAAAACACACACATTAAAGGCAACTGCAAGACCTGAATTACCAATGTGTTTCACAAACAAAAGAGGATAAAGCAGCTTAGTTAACATACAGTATGTCTAAGAGTACACATCATGTACTGTTAGCACAGAGAGATCTGTGGCCTAATCCTTTAATACGTAATTTTCCAGTAGCTTTAATTTTTAGCAGAAGAAACAGTGAAGAATGAGGTAGTCTTTCCACAAATTTCTAATCCACAGTCGCTTCTACCTTAGCCATACTAAAAAAAACAAATATAACAACTTGCACAAATGCACAATTTTAAAATTTCAGTGCAACACTGTAACATCAGGTGTCCCTGCTGATGGCAGGGGGGTTGGAACTAGATGATCTTTAAGGTCCCTTCCAACCCAAACCATTCTATGATTCTATGAACTGACCATAGGCTACAAGAACCACCTTTATAAATGTAAAATATATTTGCTTGCATAGGATTTGTACTTCATACGCTAATTCTTCTAACACAACCAGTGAAAACACCTTTCTTGGTCAACTGTAAAATATTTTGCTCTTCTCACATCCAGCTTTCAGACACACAGCAAGAGCTCTCCTGCCTTCTGCCTTAGAAAGCTACAGCATAATGGAATAAAAAGCACAGAGAAAACAATAATTAGTTCTGATGGGTTGGACAGCATTTTGTTATTAGTCCATGCTTAATCATGGATGAGGAAAATAGGAAGTAAATATTTACACTGAAAATAAGTACACAAGTATAAATTGCTTGCTTAACTAAAAAACTTTGGTTTAGAAAGGTTGGGCTGAACCGTATCCTGGGCTGCATCAAGAGAAGCGTGGCCAGCAGGTCGAGGGAGGTGATTCTCCCCCTCTACTCTGCTCTTGTAAGGCCCCACCTGGAGTACTACATCCAGTTCTGGAGCCCCCAACAGAAGAGAGACATGGACCAGTTAGAACAAGTCCAGAGAAGTGCCACCAGGATGATCCGAGGGCTGGACCACCTCTCCTATGAGGACAGGCTGAAAGAGTTGGGGCTGTTCAACCTGAAAAAGAGAAGGCTCCGGGGAGATCTTATAGTGGCCTTCCAATACATGAAGGGGGCCTACAAGAAAGCTGGGGAGGGTCTTTTCATAAGGGCAACTAATGACAAGACAAGGGGAAATGGGTTTAAACTGAAAGAGTTTAAACTCTTTTAACTCTTAGGTTTAGATTAGATATTAGGAAGAAGTTTTTCACTGTGAGGGTGGTCAGACACTGGAACAGGTTGCCCAAGGAAGTTGTGGATGCCCCCTCCCTGGAAGTGTTTAAGGCCAGGCTGGTTGAGGCTTTGAGCAACCTGGTCTAGTGGAAGGTGTCCCTGCTGATGGCAGGGGGGTTGGAACTATATGATCTTTAAGGTCCCTTCCAACCCAAACCATTCTATGATTCTATGATTTTTTAAGTACTGTAAGCTGCTAAGAAGTAGGATACACAAATATATTAACTAAGTGCACAAAAGTATTTCTGAAACTACTTTTTCCCTTAAATAAAAATTATTGACCTGAAATAAATAATTGTTTGGTAAGGAAGCTACAATAAGGCTTCTATTCCTCAGAAGAACAGGTACTGCAGCTGTAAAACACTGTTTCAGAGCAAATCACCCAATTAACTCTATATGGAGCCAGATGTATTTTGAAATGGGATTATATGATAAACTGTCTGCATTATATAATGTTTTCCTTCCAGTCTGACCTTCCTATGAAATTAAATTTATTTTCCAATAGTGAATTAAATGTAATTTCAGATAGATGCTGTTCTCCATACTCACAAAATTCTCATGTCAATTTGTGTCATTTATTTTACAGCAACTTTTCTGGTTTCTATATAAAACCATGCCTGAAGTTTCTGACAATTTTACATAGGAAATGGTACCTGAGCAACAGATTCACTAATAAAAGCATTACCATAAGGCATTCAAATTGGTCTTCTTGAGTATGTGTTAATTGACACAGGCCTCTTGCAGGTATCTTTGAGAACAAACTCTTTATACTTCTACATTGGTCTGTTGCTCCAAACACCACATGCTCCTATGAAACAGCTACAAGAGTAAAAGGGACCCAGATCAAGTGACTACAGCTAACACCCAGGACACCTCACAACCAAGATTCGAGGCAGTATATTGAACAGAGCTCTTTCAGCCCTGAGAGATGGATGCTGTGTTAAGACTTTGCTTCTACTCTTTCCTTCCACCGTGGCAAGAAGGCCTTGTTAACCCCGTACATCAGAGGATCAGACACACAGCACTACAGTTGATCTTGCTACTTCTCTGTGGCAAAATTTTAGAATTTGCTTATATGCAACTTGAACTCCTTATGAATTCCTTAGTCAGGAACCCAACAAGCATGGGAACCATCCCTTTTTCCACTATCTATCTCCATAATATTATCTAGAGAAACTCTGAAACAGCTTCTATGGCCAACCACACGCTAATAGTTTGCAATGTATATATATGCCTGAAAAATACTGCATTCTCTACTGAAAAGCCTGGCAAAATTTAAAATTGCAGCAATCCAGAACCTAGTCCTCTAAAAACCTACCACAGTCTTTGGACCTTAGTAAGAACCTGACAAAACAACTCACACCAACAAAGCAAGCCATACTAACCCCAGATGCAATTTTTATCCCAGACAGGTAAGATGACATAAAGACTCCATGAAATTCACTAGGAATTACCCTGTTAGTATTCCATGAGGAGAATGCACAGACATGACAATGGAGTTTCAGAGTCAGCTTCTTAAGATTACACAGCTTGCTGTTAAATACACAGAAAGACTCTCTTGGGGGAGAAAAAATTAGTCCTAGACTGTAGTAACAATGAATAAATAACTTCTGGAGAACTATGATTTAAAAAAAAAAATTGTAGAGGCAACAACACACAGGCAATGAACTAAGGCAAATACATACTTGAAGCTATTTTTAAAATGTGAAAACTTCACCACCCCGTACTTTAAGCAGTGATACACGTATTTTTCCCAGTTCTCAATTCCTTTCCAAAGAGAAGTCACTGCTTGAGAGAGTCATGTTTATAAATATGTTAAGGGCGAATGTCATGAGGATGGAGCCAAGCTCTTCTCAGTGATGCCCAATGGTAGGACAAGGAGCAATGGGTGTGAGCTGGAACACAGGAGGTTCCACTTAAACTTGAGAAGAAACTTCTTTACAGTGAGGGTGACAGAGCCCTGGAACAGGCTGCCCAGGGAGGTTGTGGAGTCTCCTTCTCTGGATGCCTTTCTGTGTGATCTCATTTAGGTTCCTGCTCTGGCAGGGGGATTGGACTTGATGATCTTCCGAGGTCCCTTCCAATCCCTGACATTCTGTGAACTAGTCAAAGTGACTGGAACGAAGGACTGGGATAAAGTTCCAGCACTTTCTCTCCAGAGCAGGCAGGGCACAGGAAAGTTGGGAGGCATTTGGCCTCCGCCCCAGGCCCATCCAGCCCCCACCACATGACGAAATACCGGGTGAGAATTACTTCCCTGGAGCAGCCAGCGCTCTACAAAACCATTAACGCTCAAACCTGCGGCAACAGAACTCGCACAGTACGTGAAAATACCACGGGTATCATCATCCCTTCGCGGCAGGAGAACACCACTTTCGGCGTCGTTTGCTCTTGCCT